>NW_012267348.1:4482448-4491437 GCF_000151885.1 Dipodomys ordii | reverse complement strand
GGAAGGAAGGAAGGAAGGAAGGAAGGAAGGAAGGAAGGAAGGAAGGAAGGAAGGAAGGAAGGAAGGAAGGCAGGCAGGTAGGCAGGCAGGCAGGCAGGCAGGCAAGCAAGCATGCAAGCATGCAGGCATAACAGTATTTGACATCTACCAATGATTAGTGATAGTAAAGATACAAGAATCTATATCAAGACTTTAAAAGAAGTGTCAAAACTGAGAAAAACCCTGATTGGGTGTCCTAGTCTATTCCTTCTTTTGACCTCCTTTCTGTATATCACTTTATCTCACAGCTTCAATCTCACAGCCTCCATGTGAAATTGCCTCGAATCCTGAAAGTCCTGAGCCTTGCCTCTTCATCTCTGAAGTGACCTGAGTAGAATCTGCCAATGGCACAAAATACTCTTTAGAACGAAGACACTTGAAACAGCAGGGAAGACATGTCTGCTGATAACATGGGACTGTAGTACCTCAAGTGAAAAGCTGTTTCTCACAGACGTAAAGGTAATTTGAATGGTTCATAATTCTGCTACAGTGGGTTCAGGATTTCTAAAATATGTTGACATTGGCATTCAGAGACATTTTCATAGCAAATCCCAACTCTAGGAAGGCTAGGACCTCACACACTTATAGGGGAGGTGGCAGCAATTTCCATGATTTGTGCAATCTGACATGGCTCTCTGAGCCCACTCCCTGGGAGCGATATAGAATTGGGGATGAAATAAAGATGGAAGCATCTCTATTTTCCCAATATATCTGTTTAACGTGGTGGAGAATCAATAAGAGCTAGTTAACAGTAAGGAGGGACTTCATTTCTTACCTAAAAGCAGTTTCCAGAACCAGCCTTTCTGGATCTACCATGTATTTGCTATATGACCTTGGGCAGGTTACATAACGTGTGACTCAATTTGCTCATCTATAAGACAAACAGGTATAGTAAGAGTATGTCTCAAGGTGGCAGTGAGGGATTATATACGTAGCACTGAGCACATACAGCATGTTTGTCAAGATATCATCACTATTTAGCTCAGAAGGCACTGCCAACAGGATGAGGGGCTAGAGGGCACCGGGTCCCTTTCTTCTTGGGTCCAAAAATACAAAAACAACTAGGCACCAGTGGCTCATGCTTTTAATTTTAGCTATTCAAGATACTGAGATCTGAGGATTGCAGTTCAAAGCCATCCCAGACAGACAAGTTCAAGACACCAATTGGAGAGCAAAAAGCCAGAACTAGAGGAGTTGCTCAAGTGGTAAAGTGCCAACTAGGAGGAAAATGCTGAGAATGCAAGGATCTGAGTTAAAGTAACAGCACATGCATACATGTACACACATACACACACAGAGTAAAAAGATAAAAACAAGCACCACACCCTGGGTGACTCACACCTGTAATATTAGAAACTTAGAAGGCTAAGATCTGAGGATCATGGTTTAAAGCCAGCCTGAACAGAAAATGCCATGAGACTTATCTCATTAACCATCAAAAAGCTGGAAGTGGAGCGGTGGCTCAAGTGGTAAAGTGCTAGCCTTGAGCACACAAGTTCAGGAATAGCACACAGACCTGAGTCAAGGCCCAGAATCAAGGCATCAAAAATTAAAGGTACAGTTTATGTACCTCAGAGGAGCCACATGAGATCTAAAAACTGATAAAACTGTTTTACAAGAAAAGTTCTCATATAAGCACTCCAAATGGTACGCAAGTTAAGTACAGACCTGACTTGATAGCCAATAATCTTACTCACCATCCTCTGAAGTACATGCTATAGAAGAAGCCTGAAATGTACTAAGAAAGGCTTTTCAGAGCCCCTCAGAAACACTGGCTGCTTTTTTGGATTTTCTGCTCACTACATGCTCCAGCCCACAATGAACTGCCATGCCCATTCCTTTTCAAGGACCCTCCATGTGGAAAGCTTTCTTGTCTATCTTCGATGCTGGGCTCAAGTGTACATATATCCATAAGCATCCAGACAGGATCTGTCATCTCTCTTCTCAATGACCTGTCAGCTGAGACCCCCTCGAGGAAAGAGACAGTCTCAGCTCTTCTTTGTCAAGGCACTCCAGCACTCCACTCAACATCCAAGTACTTAGCAAATCCTACCAGTCCGTTCTCATATCCTGGGTCTTTTAGTCTAAAGCTAATGAGTTTCCAGACGAGGCACATACTGAACAGATGTAGTGATTCTAAACACGTTTGACTTTGTCCAGAAGGATGTTTGACAATGTCTGGAGACATTTTTGGTTGTCACCATGGGTGGCTGCTACTGGTGTCTAGTGGGTAGAAGCCAGGAGCTCCTCAAAACAAAGAATAATCTGGCCCAAAATCTAACAGTAATCTAAGAGAGATTCACTGACTACGTCTACACATAGAATAATTCATAGGAAAAGAACAACCCTTTCAGGATTATTAATGATTCTCCTTATAGTTAGTTTGCATTAGGCAAACTGGGTGAAAATCACCCAGTTAGTAAACAAACTACTGTCCTCCCTTCCTCTGAAGCTAGGATACAAGACCTCAGCCCTAGGGTAGGACCATCTTTTACACAGCTAAGGAAACTTTACAAACCCAACTGTAACTCATATTTGCAAGAAGTCATTTCAAACATACATATGTGTTGAAATAACACATACATATGCATACATACCATATATATATGTGTATACATACACATACACAAGCACATATAGTTTTTGTTTTGTCTTGTTCTCATGGTGATAGGGATCAAAACCCAGAGTTGTGTGCATGATAGGCAAGTATTCTACTGCCTATCTAAATGCTATCCATAGGCATAAGATGATATGAAGCTCCAGATAATACTTTAGACACAAGAAATAATTAGGAAAGAAAATCAGCTTTGTTTATATAGCCAAAAATGAAATGAATACACAACTGTGTGAAAGAGGAGGGATAAGGCAGGCAGGATCAGAGGAGGGGCCTACAAGTGCTTGGAGTCTGAAGGACTGGCTTACATTTTAGTTCTGCATCTACTTACAGGGTGACTTTATGCTGGTACTTCATGGGCTTACTCTCCTTTCTTATAAAATGATAACCCTTCCAGGGTCCCATGAGTCCAAGTGCTGAGCACCAAAGTGGATATACTGTGGAATCAAGAGCAGCAAGCTACAAGAAAAAGCCCAGCTCTATTGACCAGAAGCACTACCCAAAATAAAAGCAGGAACATGAAGGCAGGTTCACTGCCTCAAAGTTGCAAAGCCTCAGTCCACCTACTGCCCTGTGAATGCCCACATGAGGTACTGAAAGTGAAAAACACAAGAAAGGGTTAGATAAAGGAAGGGAGTTATGATGTCTCCTAAAGGCATCTGGTTTGGTTATATCTTTTTTTTTTTTTTTTGGCCAGTGACCAAGACTCAAACTCTGTATCACACACTCACTCATTAGCTGGCACTTTTGCTGGTTGGGATTAAGCTTCTTCCATTATGCACTCTATAAAGGAAGTTAAAGTAAAGCCATTATGCAAACAAAAGAAAAGGGAAATATTTAACCTAATTCAGAAGACAAGTTAGTACTTACTTGGAAAATGCTTTTCCACAGACCACCTGAATGCACATATTATAAAAATGAGTATTATGCTATCATATCCTCTCCATACATACGAAGGGCCTAACAGATGCCAGACACTAATCCAGACATGCTTACAGACATTCTTTCTAGGCTCCTCAATCCTAAAAGAATGAAACGGTTCTCCTGTGCTACTGGGAAAGAAAACTGAAGCTCTGAGAAATATATAAGCTGCTCACTGGTACTATGTGTCACAAGCAGAAATGGAAGCCTGGACTGGATCCATAGCCAGGTTTCCTGATACTTTTAACCTATAGTGAAACTCCTTCAACAAGACTTCCTCTTCATGCGAATATTATACCAATTGTAAAACATTTAAAAAGAACATTAAAGGTACAGAAGTCATAGGTGCCCCCTAAGGCAACACTTGGCTAACAGAAGTAATTAACCATCTAAAAATTATATTTCATGAAATTATCTTTTCAAAAACTCCAAACTTGTGAAGGTAATAGAGCAGTATATCTATCATTATGGATAAATGCCATCATATAAATCAGGGTCTAGAAAATATGTAAAATTTCTAAAAATAAAGACCCCAAACCAGCCAGTATGTTGATACCATCTATACTTCTCTCCTCCACAGGCAACACACTAGCCTGGGACAGAAAATGGAAGGCTTTTCCTTTGTCAGAGGAGTAACTGCATAGGAGGAAAGGACATGGTACAGTGTGTGTCAGGTGCAGGATTCAGAGACAGATAACTTTACTTTTGACTTCCAACCCTGAGACTGGTTTCCTTCTTTATCAGGGGAAGGTGATCACTGGGTGAAAGGTTATCACAAGGTAACAAAAGGACCTCAAAACACTACCAATGTACAGATCAGTCATTAACAAGGGGAAATGTACCTTTACTGAGAGAGATGAAGTCATCTTTTCTCCATCACCAACAAGTAACCCACCTTATTCTTTCTAATAGTGGGACAATCTCCTGAGGAGAGGAGTGAAATGGAACCAGAAACATATAATACAACTTATTAGGAATGTTACTCTACCTCTTTTCCCCCTCCTCCTCTTCCTCTTCCTCCTCGTCTTCTCCTCCTCCTCCTCCTCTTCCTCTCCTGCTCCTCCTCATCCTCTTCCTCCTCCTTCCCTCTTTTCCCTCCCTCTCTCTCATACTGGGATTTGAACTCAGGGCCTCATCAGTTGAGCTGCACCTCCAGCCCTTGTAGAGTGTTCTTGTACAGAAAATTACCTGTTATCTAGTTCCTCCAGACCAAACTGAGGAAAAGCAGAGGTCTAAATACCACAAGGAAACACTCAGATATCTCTAAGATTTGGACATTTATACAACCACTGGCTGTGACTCTTCCAAGAGATATAAAGTCATTAAAAACTTTAAAAAGGTGTGTGTGTGTGTGTGTGAGAGAGAGAGAGAGAGAGAGGAGATTCTTCTAGAATGACTGAAAAACATAAGCAATGGCACTAGAGATCTAGCTCAGTAGTAGAATGCTTGCCTAGTATGAGTGAGGCCCCAAGTTCAATCCCCAGCACTAAAAAAAAATTTTTTTTTAAAACAGGAAGAGACAAATAATGCAACAAAATTTGAACAACTGCTTAATCCAGGTAGAAGGCAGACAGGTACTAGCTATATTTTTCTCATCTTTTCTATGTATGCCTGACATTTTAAAATATAAAAACTGGGATGGGAGTGAAAAGGTAACCAGAGAAAAAGGTTATACAAGCTAGCAGGAGAGAAAAATACCAGATTTGTAAGCTAGCAAAGATGAGGCCAAGCATGATAGTGCATACCTATATGCCCAGCTATATGAGAGGCCTTTTTGTTAAATTCTGTCCACATTTCAGCCCAGAACCCTAACTCTACATAGTAAAGGAGGCTTGAATTTACTTTGCACTCAGTAAGTACTGAGAGTAAACACCCTCAAATGCCAACACACACATGTGGGCCAATGCTGACCTTTGGCTGACAGCTGGGTGACTTTTCTGAACTGGAACAGCTCACTGAGCTGTTCAGATCTGGTCTGCTGTGACTCCAGTCTGGAGCGACTTTGAGGCAGGATAGATCAGAGAAAATACATGGAAAAGAAGCCAGAAATTCAGGAACAAAAGCATTAATAAATAGCTTGAGGCTGGGAAAGTGGCTTACTGGTAGAATGCTTGCCTAGCATGCATGAAGTCCTGGGTTTGATTCCTCAGTACCACATAAACGCTAGCTCAAGTGGTAGAGTGCAAGCCTTGAGCAAAAGCAGATCAGGGACAGTGCCCAGGCCTAAGTTCAAGTCCCAGGACTGTCCATAAATAAATAAATAAATAGCTTGATTAAAAGCATACAGGCACTATTTTCTTTGCTTTAAGCTTTCCACTCCCTCTACAAGCTAAAATATTTAGTAAAAATTGGGAGGGAGAAGGAGAAAGAGCAGCTGCCTCCTTCTGACCTTGCTCACTTGCCCAAATAATTAGTGGGCTCTCAGAACTGAGCAAGGATTATCTTAAAAGATATTTATCCTGGGAATAAACCTTTGGAAAAATGACCCTCCTGAGCACAAAATCATTTGCAAAGAAAAATATTTATCTTAGGAATGGACACTTGAAAATCTAGCAAAACTCAACCTTAAAAGATGGTCAACCTTCTACAACATAAAGACCCAAAATTTAATTTGCACTTATTATCAGACATGCCCATAATTATGTGTGGGTCATGTACTATTTTGCTATTTTTCCTTTCCTTTGCTAATAAACTTTCTCAGTCTCTGTGTCCTCAAAGTCTTTTTAGGAACATTACAACTTCAGTATCCAAGGGTCTTCTCTTCCTTGGAGCTTCACCAGTTCCTTTAACGTGCTGACACTGGGACAAGTCGTAACATGGCAAAATCTGAATGTTCATACCTACAGGACCAGCCTATGTACTCTCATCTGTTTGGAATGAGTCAGTCTCCAAATACTCCAATAAGGCAAGAATTCTATTAGGGCAACACGGTGAGAAATCCTGAGAACCCAAATCGTCCCTAGGAAATTAAGATAATTGAGAAAACTTCCTCCAGAACAAACCCTTCCCCCACCTTAAAAAAAAAATCACAGCAACTGGTAAGTAGTGAAGCATAAATGTGGTGGACTGAGTAGTCACTGAAATGAGGGATGTGAGATGAGAAAAAAAATGACCTTACAGTTTGGCAGAGAAGTGGTCTACTGTGTTAGAGAGCTGGCCCAGAAGGAAAACCAAACAGTCCTGGTCATCAGAACTGAGGAAGCACCCAAGAGTGAGACACTGAGTCCACTGCCTCAGAGAACAAAAGTAATGGAAAGGGGAAAGACTGTAATCTCAAAGAGGTTAGGGATTGTTAGTTCCAATTGCTCAGAACAGTCTGGTATTTAAAATGGAGCAGACAGCTGGGCTGGTGGCTCATGCCTATAATCCTAGCTACTCAGGAGGTTGAGATCTGAGGATCATGGTTCAAAGCCAGCCCAAGCAGGGAAGTCTGTGAGACTCTTATCTCCAATAAACCATTAGAAAACCAGAAGTGGTGCTGTGGCTCAAGAGGTAGAGTGCTTGCCTTGAGCTGAAGAGGTGAGGGAAAGTGCCCAGGCCCAGAGTTCCAAGCCCCATGACCAAAAAAAAAAAGGAGCAGACGAAGATTACAATGGGAATGATGGAGAAAGGAGCCTCATCTGAACAAACCAAGTCTTCCTTCCAAGAGCTGCCAGGTACTACACTGTGGTCTGGGAGCCATGCCCTTGGCTTCAGTAGCTCTGTCACCAATGACAAGTAGGCTCCATGAAAGACAAAATCCAGGGCTGGGAAGGTGGCTTAGTGGTAGAGTGCTTGCCTTGCATGCATGAGGCCCTGGGTTTGATTCCTCAGCACTATATAAGCAGAAAAAGCCAGAAGTGGCGCTGTGGCTCAAGTGGTAGAGTGGTGCCTTGAGCTGAAGAGCTGAGGGCAGTGCCCAGGCTCAGAGTGCAAGCCCCACGACTGACAAAAAAAAAAAGACAAAATCCAACTGCAGGCAGAAGCTGACCCTCTCATTCCCTTTTCTGTTTCCTAGCAAAGTCAATTCCAGAGCTCCTTTAGTTTCCTCCTCTTCCTACTAGTTCAAAAACGAAAAGACCCCTGGTTTTGTCAACAAGACCAAAGAATCTGAGCCCTAAGAAAGGCACTTCTTTGGTTCTAGCTACTAGGATCTTCTCATGCAGTTCCATAGTTCCATCACCTTGACCTTGCTGTCTACTTCTAGGTAGAGGGATGAAGCTCTTGCGCTCATCTCTTTTCTGTGTCTAGGGCAATCCCAGCTCTGGCCTTCCAAGAACTTCACCTAGTGCTACTGTCACAAATCCCTTCTCCATCAAGTCTTTCACATAGTAAGCTACTTTCCTATCCAGTCTTTCTTTGCACACAGAAAATATCAGCTGGAGTGTGATTTGCACCTGTTCTCATACTGTAGTAAAGAGGTAAGCGTGTCCCTGATGACTCACAGGGCCAGCATAACCACTCTGAACACATTCAATCCAGCATACTTCCCAGCTGGGAGCAACTCTGTTCTGTTATACTCACACTTAACTCTCTGAATGATAAGTGCCAACCCCTAGGGGATTTGTGGGCTATCACCACCAATCATACTCATGAAAATGCCCAGAGCCAGGCTCTAAAATCTCAGGTTAGAGAACAAAATAAAAATGAAACCTAGATTTTGTTGAGAGTAAAGAAAAGTGGCTGGAAGGCAGAGAAGTGGCAGGGGGAAGTGGGAAGGGAGAAGTGGGATGAGATGGAGGCCAGATTCACAACGTCTTGAAAACATATACATTCGGTCCATGCACCCAAGTTGACAACTGATTTTGGCATAGTTATCATCAATTATTATTATGGGAACAAGTAAGAATACAACAAAGCAAATTGGGACTAAAAAGGATTGTAAAAAGTGGCATATACTGACATTTGTACACTTAGGATTTATCAAGGCCAGGCAACCAGAAGCAAGCAGTGTTCATGATCACACCCCTCAAGGGCCACCAGAAGCCAGAGAGAATGCACCCAAAGAAACCACAAACAAGCATAAGCAGGGGAGTCACTCCATCAATAGGACCCTATAAGACATCTGCACACAGTTGCAGAGCCCTCTCAGCGACCATCCACCAGAACCCCCTGCTCTGCCCACAGAACACAGTGGGGAAGTATTGGGAACAAGTCATTTTTGGAATACCTCTTTACTGGTAGTTACAACCTTTCCTTCACCAAAACACAATCACAGGAGTACTTCTATGTGCCACACAAAGTTTCTCCTTACTTTCACAGGGGGAAGTATGTGCACTTTAAGAAAACAAAGTGAGGGCTGGGAAGGTGCCTCAGTGGTAGAGCGCTTGCCTTGCATGCCTGAGGCCCTGGGTTCGATTCCCCAGCACCACATAAGCAAAAAGAAAAAAGCCGGAAGTGGCACTATGGCTCAAGTGGTAGAGCGCTAGCCTTGAG
>NW_012267348.1:4429496-4480948 GCF_000151885.1 Dipodomys ordii | reverse complement strand
CTGCTGCCGGGGCCGCGCCGCCGAGCCCAGGGCCGGGAGCCCGAGCCAGGAGCCCGAGCCGTAAGCCCGCGCCGGGAACTCGAGTCCGGAGCCTGAGCCGGGAGCCGGTACCTCAGCCGGCGGCCCACTCGGTGCCGCGCGTAACCCGACGTCCGAGATCGCAGCTCCTGATTGGTTCGGCCTGGCGTGGGGGCGGGCCTCCGCGCCCGTGCTCTCCAGGGGCGGGGCTCCGGTTCTGGCGAGAGGGCTCGTGGGTCGGGACCTGCAGGTAGACCAGGTGAGCCCAGCTGGATCCAAGCGAGAGCCAGAGTCGGGGCGGGGCTTCGAAGACAGCAGCAGCAACAGGCTTTGTTTAAATCATCTTCCCTTGCAAGGTAAATCCCTTATTCCCTGGAGAATGTATTTAAAATACTCTTGGATACTACCCTCAGAGAAAGTCCAAAATTCTGTAACTGGATTATTATGAAGCAAGTGGTTTTGTTGGGGAAAAGAATCCGAGACACACACAGGCATCTTTTTCCAAGACAGACATTGGCCGTCCCTTTAGTTTCCTGACCAAAACCAGGGAATTCAATTTATTAATCAAGGCGCCAAATGTATTTCCCCCCATAACTTTAAAATATTAAAAAATATTGACAGGGTCTTGCTAACTAGTGCAGGCTCAAGCCTCAGCTTCCCCTAGTACCTTGCCAGCATACCACACTCTCAATGTTTCAACTTCAAAAACGTAATTTAAATGGTCACTTCAATTGCTTTTAATGAGAAATATACTGACTTTAGACTGAAAAGTCAATGGGCCTTCTTCATTTAATACATAATAATGTGATACGTTTTTTAAGCTGAATGACTTGTATTTTTCAATCTCTAGCCTCCAGCATCCCATGTTCACATGAGAGAGAGACAGAGAGAGAGACAGAGAGAGAAAGAGAAAGAGAGAGGGGGAGAGAGTGAGTGAGAGAGGGAGGGAGGAAGAGAGGGGGGGGAGAGAGAGAGAGTACTTATCATTTGATTCCTTGCAACATGCCTTTACCAGGGGCCCTTGAAAACTCTCTGCCTTTTTTCTGGACACCTCTTGTTGATGCTTAAAAGTCACTGACTTACCTGCTACATGATGTCAGAGTACACTGTGGTACAAGTCCAGTTGACAGAACTACATTTGTTGTAACAGTAAATACCATCTGTGGGTAATTTTTTTCCTTATTAAATAGCCCCCAAGAGATTCTAATTATATGAGGGTATAGTTCCAAAGGTTTCTTGGTTAACTAGAATATTAACCTGATTATCCAAAGAAGAAAAGTACAGTTCTCAGCCAGGCTCACACCTATAATCCTAGTTATGCATGAGGTTGAATCTGATAATATGGATTCGAAGCAAGCCGAGGCAAGAAAGTCTGTGAGACTCTTATCTCCAATTTAACCACCAAAAGAGCAGGGAGTGGAACTGTGGCTCAAGTGCCAGCCTTGAGCAAAAGAGCACACAGGCCCTCTGAGCTCAAGCCCTACTGTGAGTAAAAACAAAAACAATCAATTCCTCAATTTTCTAATACACTCTCATGCCTGTGTGCCTTTCTGCAGCATTTTAGCTGCATGGACATTGTTCCCTTCTCCCTGCTGTTCTTACTGTTGCCCTTTTCTTGTATGCACTACAAATTCTTGGACTGCTAAACTACATAACTATAATACATCTCTCCTACAGATGAGTGACTCTCTTGAAGGCAATAACTGGTTTTTTTTTAATGCATTCCTGAGTCTAACACAGTGACTGGCACAGAGACCATGCAACAAAATGGTTTTTAAATTAAACTGGATTTTAATTTATAAAATTTTAACTCTCCACAAATATTGATCATGGGCAATACAGAAAATCAGGTTAAGAAAATAAATGGTTAGGGGAAATTCTAAGTGGCATTACTGCCTCAAATCCAATTGGAACTGTACAAGAATTTTCAATAATTAGCAGTTGATGTTCACAGAGAACCAGAGAAAAAGATGTGTCTTACAGCACAGGATATTATTACTGGAAACAGAGTTGCATGAAGACACAAATCAAGAAAAATTGTACAAAGGGCTAAAAAGTAGAAGCTTTGGGCAAAGCACTTCTTTGTATATCCAGGTGTGGGCAAATCCCTCAGGCCTACAGACATCAAGAAGTTTTCAGCCTTCAGGGCAGAAACCCCAATGCAAAGAACAAGGTCGTTGTTAAAGATTCTGTTTTTATGATGTCTCTTGAAATGAAAATTTCAGAGGGAAAGGAAGAGACACCCAATATGAGGGGAAGAATTCTGGAATTTTATTCAAATAGGAACTTTCTCATCTATTCAGAGATGATTCTCTTGAAGCTCCAATGGAATTTTGGCCAAAATGCCTTCCTTTCTGTCAAATCAGCATAAATGAAATTAAACATAGCTTAACACCTGTTTTGATTTTCTCACAACCAATTAAAACCTGTCATATACAACTTTAATACAAACTTAGTTACCAAAAGGAAAGGCAAACATGCAAATATTGATCAAAAAGTTTCCTCAGTCTTATTTTAAACCTTTTGAAGTTATGCCATCAAAATTGATGAGTATTTTAGTAGGTATTCTTGTGCATATTTTTCCTTAAGTATACTTGGTCTTTAATGCATAATTTTTTTAAATTGAGGAAAACCAGCAAGCAGGAAGAGCACAATGCAACAAGCATTGCATTTTGTTCCAGACAAACAGCTTTTTTTTAAAAAAAGGCAAAATACATTAAACAAAGTGCATCAATTGCAATGGGGTCAGCATTAGTAAAATGTCTAAGGATAGGGCTGGAAACAATCAGGAGTTCCTCCCTGGCAATCCTCTAATTGTCTTCAGAGAATGCTCAACCAAAAAAGGAGGGAGGGGAGAGAAAAAGAAACTAGTACTTAAAATCTCAAGAGAAACATTCAAACTTCCTTCTCCAGAGATTCTTGCAAAGAGAGCTAAGGGACCACTCAGCTTTAACTTTTCATAAACTTTGTAATCCCCCTCAATCATCCTGCTTTATGACTTGATTTGCTCCCAAAGACTACCCCCATCCATTCAACACTCTATAATTACTTCCATCCTGCCAGGCTAGGTTATCAGTTATTAGACTAAATAAACTACATAGAAACCCTAATTAGGCCTGATCTTCCACAAATCCTGAGAATAGGTACCCCTGGCCCTTCAGCAGTGGTAGCACCATCTCACAAGTCAGCTATGACCAGAGTCATACCTTCCATGGCTCTAGTCTGGGTTTTACTCCTGTTATTGAAGACTTGTCTGGTAAATTTGTAACTTGCTTATCCTTTTTCACATGACAATAGGTCATCACACTCGGATAGACCACTCAGAAAGAGCATAAAGGAAGAGTTTTAGGCCTACATCTCCATACACCAACCCTCCAATCCTAGTATTGATGGTTCTTGTGAAGATCTCACTTTGTAAACATTGTAACAAAAAAAAATGCTTTTTCTTTTTGTGCCATTCTTGGGTCTTGAACTCAGGTGCTGGATGCTGTCCCTGAGCATCTTTGCTTAAGGCTCGCGCTCTACCATTTGAGCTCCACTTTCAGCTTTTTTTGGTAGTTAACTGGAAATAAGAATCTCATGGGCTTTCTTTCCCTGGGCTAGCTTCAACTGTGATCCTCATATCTCAGCCTCCTGAGTAGCTAGGATTACAGGTGTGACCCACCAGTGCCTAGTAAGATAATCAATCTCAATGCCTATTAATTTCTTCCCTCATCTAAGGTGTATGGTACCCTAAAAACAAGGCTACCTATGTGTTTGGGGACAAGCAATAAGGAAAATACTTCAGGTGAGTGGACCTGGAACTAGATTTGGACTGGGCTTTGAATTTAGAAGTCTTAAACCACACTTCTAAGTCAATTAGTAATTATGAGTAAATCAAAATATCCAAACATACATATTCTCATACAAAGTCATTAAAACTCACTAGTAAAAACATTTAAAGTGAATGAAGGCAGGGAAAAAGTATTAAAAATTGCCACTTCTTTTTGGTTTTGCAGGAAGCTATTTGTCTCATAGCACCATGGTCATAACACATGGTTATTTACAGTGGATCAAGGACCAAAGACATTCAAAATTAAAAAGGGAATACCTGATCCCTGTCAAATTTTATGCCTCATTTCTTTTAGTGATGCTTTCTTTATAAGGCCAAGACATTTCTACTGATAAAAGAGAACTCTTTTGAATTTGCACACTTACAGATCATCCTCAATATAAAGGACAAGTTCAAACCCAGGGTGTGTTTCAGATTTTGAGGCTATATGACTAATAACTCTTAGAACTTCTATGGAAACCAATCAAACGAGCAAAGTATGTGCTAAGTTTAAGTCTTTGGTGATAGGTACCTAAGTAAATCATAATTGTCACAATTTTCCCATCCAGAGTTTCTGATGTTCTGTGTCCCTTGGAGACAGTATTGGTTTGAGAGAGGAATGGTTCTGAGACCTAAGGAGGCCTAGAGCTTTTAATTTGTATTCAGGTATCACATTAGTGATTGAACTAGTAAAAGAGAGCAGGTAAGTTCTTAGGAAGCTCTAGTCCAACGCTCTCTCACAATGAGAGTAATTTTACTTCTAGAAAACATATAAAGACCAAGTTCTAAACTGGTTTTCTCTGCCTGCCTCTACCATAATTCAATAAATACTTGTCAAGAACATCATCATTCCCAGAGGTTGGTAAATACCCTTCCTTGGCCTCATAAATCTATATTGTATATGCTAGAAACCACTTGCATTGTTAATGGTAGGGTAAAAGCCCCCATTAATACATTTCCTGTGTTAACCCCTTCAGACTCCACTTCCTATGAGAAGGATGAAGTTCATAAAAGAAAGTAAGGTAGTTACCAAAAGCCCACAAAAAAAATACTCAAAATGTCAGAACTAAAGGTTTCCCCGGTGCACTGATATAGCTGTTAACAGTCTAATGTTGGGCAGCCAGCTTTTCAGGACCAGGAGTAACACAATCCATTGACCTTTCTCTAAGCTTGTCAATCCAAGGTGAAAGTGGATTGTGCAAAACCTGTTCTCAGGCAGGCTGTAGAGGAAAAACATAGGTGAAATCTAGATAAATGCAATGCATTTATATTATACTGCTTATAAATTTAAGAGGGTGGTCTCTCTCAAAAACAAAAGGGCTGCGAAGGTGGCTCAGTGGTAGAATGCTTGCCTTGCATGCATGAGGCCCTGGGTTTGATTCCTCAGCACCACTTAAGTAGAAAAAGCCAGAAGTAGTACTGTGGCTGAAGTGGTTGAGCATTAGCCTTGAGCTGAAGAGCTGAGGGACAGTGCCCATGCCCAGGGTTTAGGCCCCACGACCAACAAAAACAAAACAAAACAAACAAAAAACAAGCATGAAAGCCCAAGCCTATAATCCTACCTACTTGGAAGGGAGAGAATAGACAATCCAGGTTCAAGGCCAGGTTGGGCCCAAAAGTTCACAAGATTCATCTTGACCAATCTCTCTCTCTCTTTAAATGGAATGCTTCATGAATTTGCATGTCATCCTTGAGCAGGGGCCATGCTAATCTCTGTATCGTTCCAATTTTAGTATATGTGCTGCTGAAATGAGCACTTGATCAAATTCTTCAGGCATGTGTAGTAGTACATGCCTGTCATCCCAGCAACAAAATAAACATAAATATGAGGACTGGAGTCTAGGCTACTTGGTCATCAAGTGAGACTCTAATCTCAAAAATATAACCAACACAAAGGGATTGGTGGAATGGCTCAAATGGCAGAAAAACAGTCTTGGCAAGTGTGAGACCCTAAATTCAATCTGTAGTGCAAACAAAAGTCCATAAATATATGTCTAACATACAGCCATTGTACCCCAAGGTAAGCTTAAAATGTTTCAGCATCACCATAATTGGGCCACCACTGCTACACAGGCTAACTTCAGTGGCTTTAGGAGGTAAATACAATTCAAATTTTATACTTAAAAAAATAAAAAGGAGCTTGAAGGTAGGACAGGAGGGGGGAAATGAGGGAGAATGGTGGAGGGAGTGACATTAACCAAGAAGTACTGTACTCATAACCTGACTTATGAAATTGTAACCTCTTGTACCACTATATCATCAGTCATCAATCATCATCATCATCACCATCACCATCATAAATGAGGCCAACTGCTGGTGGCTCACACCTGTAATTCTAGCTACTCAGGAGACTGAGAGCTGAATTGAGGTATAAAGCCATCCTGGGCAGAAAAAGTATGTGAGACTCTGTAAAAAGCTCTAAGTAGAGATGTGGTTTAAGTGGTAGAGAAACTAAGGGACAGTGCCTAGGCCCTGAGTCCAAGCCCTAGGATTGGCATACAAAGTCTGTTCCAAATTCCAAATATTCTCTTATATGTAAGAATCTAGTAGTAGTGAATATAATTCTTCTTAAATGTAATCGTTTGATAAACTATATTCAGTATGGGAGTGCAAGGAAATCTTTAGAGAAGCCCCGTTTCTTGCCCATTTATAGTTGGCTTTCTCTTGTAGAAACTAAGCTTGAACAATCATGGTACAAATAGACAAATCTGCTGTGTCCCAACCCTCCACAGATTAGAGGCTACTCAGAGATATCTGTTCCATGTTCAAAGGCTGCATCCCCTTAACTGTGAAATAAGTTAGTTTTTGAAAAATCTGTGGCCTTGGGAATGGTTGAGAAGATAGACAAAATAGCATATTGCTATACTTGGCAAATTACGTTTATGTAAGGCTCTACACATTAATTCCAGAAATTTTGTGTTCCATGGTTCTTCCTCAAGGGACTCTCTTTTGCCATGGCGACTTTATGACTGAGCTCTATTAAACAAGATAACCACTACCCCAGATTTACCAGCTTAATACTAATTATTCCCTACCATCATATATATGCTGCTTTTCTACAGGTATAGAATTAATAACAGTTTTAAAACTCATATCTCTGAGTAAGCTCAAATATATTGACTATCAATTAAATAAAGCTTCTTTCCAGATAAACCTGGTAGAGCAGAATTAATGTTTTATGATCTGGTTGAAGGGCTTGAGATTATGTGGCTCACAAATTATCCACTGAAGAAAGAATTCAGACTTATGGGTTATATACTAAAGTCTATAAAAACAAGTGGAGTGTACAAATGCAGGCATGGCACTCAGTAGACACTGTGGCAGGGGAAACTGGGGGGCAGTGAAGGAAAGGGTGACAATTTCCAAAAAGAACTGTACTCATTACCTGACTCATGAAATGGTAACTCTTCAGTGCATCTTAATAAAATAATAAAATTACATTAAAAATAACAATATAGGAAAAAACAAGTGGAGTTGGGGAGAGAAAAGGAAAAAAATCACAGTTAAATTTGTAATAATATTACCTTGTATTTGTATAGTTGTTCAGACTTTACCAAATTTGCAGTCTTAAAACATTTCAACTCTTGAGTAAGAATGATTTATAAATTTGCAGGTGACTAGGATAATAAAAAATAAATAAATAAATAAACAACAAAGCAAACCATTTAAAGGAGGCAATCTGTATATATGTCTTTTCTCCTTCCCCAAGGCTAGAACAATATAAACAAGTGCTATTAGTTTATAATAGCTAGAAATGCAATCATAAATGAAAATCCATCTGAACTTTCATGTCCACTTGAGCTGAGTCAAAAAAAGCAACAACAAAAAACACTATCATATTGGGCTAAGTAGGTCTCCTTAGATGGTAGATTTCATTCACTTTAAAGGTCTGACTGAGTATACACATGGTTAAGCATGTGGTTAACCATCTCTCTGTTCTCATCCTGACATTAAGGATGCTACTAATCCATGCTTTGTGCCAATCACAAAGACCTATTTGTCTCTGCTGTGCTTCTACGTTATCTACTCAGACACTTAAAAAAAACAGTAAATGGGCTTTACAGTAAGTCCAAGGAATAACTACTGATTTCCACCCAAAGTAAGAACTCCAGAAATGAAACAGAGGTAGACAAACAACTCTAGAAAAAAGGAAACACAAAATAAAAGCCACTTTTATCCTCTCTGAGAACGAATAACGAGTGAGTAAAGTGAAATACCAAAAATCTTTGTGAGGCTACTGACCACAGGAAGCCAGAGCTGGGTCAAGGTGGAGAATGACTGTAGAGCTCTTGAGTCATGTCAGTTTAAGACTGCTCTAAGTGTCCAGGTGTTTTTAAGAAACCAGTTTTTCTCCACCCGTCTCTCATTTCTGTCATAGTTCTAGTGTTCTCAAAGCTTAAAATTCATATCATATAAAAAGTCCTCATTCATGAATGTAAGCTCAATTATCAACAGAGGTAGTAAACAAAAGTACTCCTAAGAACAGATGTGAAAATGGATCAAAGTGTGACTTTACATTCAAAACCCTAGAGCCACATGATTATCCCCAAAATTAACCGTTTTAATTTTAAAAAGCTTAAAAACACAATGATGGTGAAGCACTGAGGTGCCTTAGGCACAGTCCCAAATCAGTGCTGACTTAAAGCTATGTCCTCTCTTTTCAAGAAAGAGAAAGTAGAGAACAAAGTTCAATCTATAGTTGGGAGGAACAGAATGAAAACAACCAAAATGGTGTTGTCCAGTGCCAACATCATCTTTTGTTTTCAGGCCACGCCACTGGAAATAGTTATTCTTATTATGAGTTTTCTTACAACCTTGGTTTGTTTTTTTTTGTTTTTGTTTTTTTTTTAAAGCTGCAACCTGCTGAACATGCATTGTCCACATTTTCACTGGCAGGAGAGTCACTTTTGTGCCATTTTTGCTTTCTCAGTGTGGGTCTTCCTTCCCTGAAAGTGCAAAGAGAGCAAGCGGACAGCTGCAGGGCTCAGAGCCTCAGGAGTATTTCAGTTTCACTTCTAGAGCAGGGTGAAGGTTGGCTGCATTTGTGCTTCAAATATCCAACTTGTTTTGGTTGTTCCTCTCAGTTGGCAAACTGTTCATAAAATGCAAACTTGATCCTCTCTATGTGATGGCAAAGCTTGATGGCAGGACCCAATTTTAAGTCCATGCATTCTTGGACAGTAGGAAGAGTGAGGAGCAACAAGGCCTGCCCATCGATTTCCTGTTAAGGCAGAAAATGCAAATTATATGTACATGAACGACAGCACCATCATTCACTTTGGTCAGTTCTCATTCACCTTGACTCCGGCACAACTGGCCTATGTTTCTGTTTGGTTTTTGTGCTAAGAATCAAACCCAAGTTCTCATACACGCTAGTCAAGTGCTCTCTCACCATGCTACATTTCTAGTCCACAATAGTCCACTCATTATTTGCGTTTCAGCAAATCTGCCTTAAAATTGATCACCACTCTAGAGCCTGACATATGACAGATACTAATTTTTTGCACAAGCAACTCACTATTTTCAAAAAGATAAGGAAAGTTAAGCAGAGAAGGCCTGATTTCATACCATTTAGATATTTGGGGAATAGGATCAAATTCTTAGGGTAAACAGGACTGTATGGTGCTCTGCTTCAGCTATGGAGCAAGTCAGGGCTGGACAGCGTGTGTGTGTGTGTGTGTGTGTGTGTGTGTGTGTGTGTGTGTGAAAACCTTTAAGTTTAAACATTAGTGCCAAAAAAAATAAAAAAGAACAATGAGCAAGTCAGATTAAATAGCTTTTTGTTATCTTCTCCTGAAAAAGAAATTAAAACACTGTTTTCCTTTTGTACAAGATTTTTCCTAAAACTTGTACATGCATGGTTCTTTATAGTTTGTTATAACAGATCAAGTCTTGGCAATTACCTGGTCTAGGAATATTCTTGCTAATGGAGCACAGTCAGTGGATCTGATGAACCGCACAACATCTGCCACACTCCACTTCAAGGGGTTACTGTCCAGGTGAAGTTTTTCAGCAACTTCAATCCTTATTTCCTTCATTTCCCACAAAAAAATCAAACCAAATAGTGTAAGAGCTATTTTATTCTAAAAAACAAGATGTTTCTACATATAAATTCATAATCCCACAGACAGGATTTTCAATGGTCTCAAGGCATATCTTGCAGCAAAGATGGCAAAGGCCCACACGCATTAAGTATTCAGAAAAATTTTAGTACACATTTTATCTTATTTACTGTCTTTTGTAACAATATCAGAATTTATCTCAAAGTTACAGGATAAATGATTTGGAAAAATTAACAGAGAAAAATAGTTTTTAAGTCTCCCATTTGTTCTTGATTTATTTCAGCTGGTCTCTGGCAAGGCACTAAAGTGAATAGGATGGAATTTCCAATAAGAGAAGGACTACTCAAATTATCGTATTATCAAATATAGTCCAGTTTAAAAAGTAACAAATATTTAGTATGTACATCATATAATATATGCATATATGGATATATGTATTAAATACATTAAACAAGATGCTTAACAAGAATCAAATGGATAATTTATTTTTTAAAAAGCATACATATTATGGAAAATATTTTAAAAGCAATTTCCCCTAAGCTAAGAGGCTACAAATTGAACAAGCAATTAAATTTATTTGTCCTAGGGCTTAAATGCAGGGCCTGGGGACTGTCTCTGAGCTTTTATGCTCGAGGCTAGAACTCAACTTACTTGAGCCAGATTACATGTACAGCTTTTTGGAGGTTAACTGGAGATAAGAGTGTCACAAACTTTCCTGCCTGGGCTAGCTTTGGATTTCAGATCTCAGCTTCCTGAGCAGTTAGTATTACAGGCATGAGACATCAGTACCTGGCTGAAACTTTTTATTAAAACTTAAAACCAGCAATTTTTCTGACAGATTGTCCCCATCATAAATAGCTGTCTTTTAAGTAATCCTTGAAAGACATGTAAATCACTACTTTTGGAATCATTTTAATAATCTCTAGAAATTTTTTATAAGCTTGTCCTGAAAAAAGTAGAATGTCAGTGTCATTAGCAATTAGATTCTAGAGAAAAATTACAAAGGAGGGGTAGACAAACTCTTTAAAATGGTACCTTTGGTGAAGGAGGTCTATTTTCATCATCTGAAAATGAAAACGTGGGAAGCTCTCTTTTTCTTATTTGTCTGTCTGAGGGCAGTGAAGAGGACATCTCACTTTGGGTGGGAGAAGAGGAACATGACTTTTTTTCTGACATTTCTGACTCTTCCTGTAGTTCATCCTGCTGCTCAGATGTACTTCCCTCACTTAAAGAATCTTCATCCCCCTCATCGGCATCATCCTCATCTTCACCCCCACTTCCCTACAGGAAAAGGAGAAAAGGGTTACTGAAATTCAAACCAGTTCATAGGCCACAAAACCATCTAGAGATGTGAATTAGAAATACCTGCAAGTATTGTGTGTTCACACTGTAAAGAAGTGGTTGCTTGACTTCTACACATAACAGGGTACATTATGGATCTCATACCTGGGGTGAACCCACTGGGGTATTATCAACAGATGCAGAGGAGCGTTTCTTCTTATGAACAAAAACATTTTTCCGCCTCTTTCTCCTCTTACTGGCTTTTTTCAGGGCACAAGCTAAGTTACTATGCCCACCAGGTGGCCTCCCAATTCTTTTATTTTTCTTCCTTCCATAATAGTGTGCTAAATGCGGATGACAAAGAAAAACAAAGTTGTTTTATTATTGTACGCCTTAAACCTGCAAGATTCTATTAGCATAACAGAAAATAAGTATATATTTGATTGAGGTTTTAATTCCGTACAGTGAAATAAGCACAGAAGTGTACAATTTAATTAGTAGTAACAAATGCAAAAACCCGAGAAGCCCCCCCTCCCTCTGTCAAGATAAGAGACTATCTCCATCAACTCATGCCCTTCCCAGACATTCCTCTCCCAGAGCATCTACTATTCTAACTTTCATCATAGATTAGTTTTGCCTCTATCGAACCCCAACGGAGGTAAGGAAGGAGGCAGAGAAGGAAGGAAAGAAGGAAGAAAGGAGAGAGGAGAGAAGGAGGAGGGGGGGGAAGGGAAGGGAGAAGGAGGGTGGGAGAGAGAGAGAAGAGGGATAGAGGAAGGGAGGAAAGAAAAGAGAAAAGGAAATAGGGAAAGGTAAAGGAAAGGAAGTACTGGGTTATATATTAAAGTAATATAAAAATTAAACATAATTTCCTTCCTTCCTTCCTTCCTTTCTTCCTTGCTTGCTTCCTTCCTTTCCTTTCCTTTTCTTCCTTCCTGCCTCGAATCCTAGTGCTTGAACTCAGGGCCTGGATGCTGTCCCTTAGATTCTATGTTCTTTATGTTTAAGGCTAACACTCTACCACTTGAGACACAGAGCCGCTTCCGACTTTTTCTGAGTAGTTTATTAGGGATGAGTCTCATGGACTTTCCTGCCTGGGCTGGCTTCAAACTGCAATCTTCAAATCTCAGCCTGCTGAGTGGCTAAGATTATAGATGTGAGTCACTGACACCCAGCTTCATAATTTTCTTTTTATGTGTGTGCCAGTACTGGAGCTTAAACTCAGGGCCTCACAGTCTCTTTTGGCTTTTTGCATTCTACCACTTGAGCCACACTTTCACTTCCAGCTTCTTGCTGGTCATTTGAGATAAGAGTCTCTTGGATTCATCTGCCTGTACTGGCTCCAAACCATGATTCCCAGATCTTAGCCTCCTGAGTAGCCAGGATTATAGGTATAAGCCACCTGTGCCCCACTCTGACAAAATTTTTTGCAAAGATAGACTGGGCACAGTTAGTGGCATATGTCTATAATCCCAGCTATAGAGATTGGGATGATCAGTGTCTGAGGCAAGCATGGACAAAAAGTAAGACCCCATCTCAACCAGCAAGCCAGGCATGGTAGTATGTACCTGTAATTCCAGCTAATAGGAAGCATAAGTAGGAGGACTGGTCCAAAGCCAGCCTCTGGGAAAAAAATGTCAGACTATCCAAAAATAAAAAGTAAAAAGAGATAGAGGTATGGCTCAAGTGGTAATACTTACCTAACAAGTGCAATGACCTGAGTTCAAAACCTCAGTACTGAAAAAAAAGATTATTAAAGATGCAAATTTATTAGCTATCACTCATCTAGGCTAATTTCAATTATATCATTGTGAAAGACAAGTTCACACTTAGTCTTTAGTTTAGAAAATAGGCAGCTAAGTGGAAAATACTGTTAATTAAACTCCTACTTTGGAAGAGTTAAAAGTTTTAGTGTTTTTGTCTGACTTCATCTTTTCCTTTGTGGAAGTTTGATGGGAGTCATATAGGATGAAATGTCCAACTTGGAGCCTCAAGGCATTATCACCTAAAGCCAAAATTCTGATCCTACTTGTCCTCAAATCCCACATGCCCTGATGTCACTTGGAAGAGGATTTTCCATGTTAAGCAATATGGTGCTTGCAAACCATCTGAAGATCTTATTAAACTGAAGGTTGTAATGATCAAATCTGTTGCTTTCTGGTATAAATGTCTACATTTTTAGCAAATTAGTTTAGTTGTTATTGATTGAAGGTTCATGTTTGATAGGCAAACTTTCTAATTAGTATTTGAATTGCACTCATGTATAAGTTTAAGCTTTTATTCCTGCTGGTAGTGGAGACTGAACTCAGGGATTTGTGCTTTCACTTGACTTGCTTGCTTGCTCATACCTGTCATTCTATCATTTGAGCCATGCCTCCAGCCCAGCATGTTTGCTGGTTATTTAGAGATGGAGACTTGGAGACTTTTCTGCAGGGCTGGCTTCAAACTATAATACTCCAGATCTGAACCTTCTGAGTAGATAGGATTAGAGGCATGAACCATTAATGTCCTAACTTTCTATTAGTATTTAACAAACTATAAACTTGTATGGGAAGAGATTTTCTTAGCTTTTATTAGATTCTTTCTTTAGCAAATTGCAGTCATGAGGAGCTAAAGTGGAAAATACTGTTCAAAGAAGTACATATATATCACTTTGGGCTGTTGGAAGATTTGTAGACTTTATCATGTTTGTTTAATTTTTCCTACAAAGAAGATGAGTAAGAGGAGGAGACAGTGCGTAAGGACAGTGAGTCTGCAACTACTTCCTCTCCTGCTTTCTCCACCTTCCTGTCACCAGGGCCATTTCACTGTTCTTCACAGACATGCAGCGAACTTCTGCCTGGAACTGAGCTACGATGCCTTTCTGCCCTCCTCCAACTTGTCTGGGCTGCTGCCTTTCGTTTTCTCTGGCTGCTCCCTGTTAGATACTCTCTGGGTACCTGTACAAACAGCATCCTACACCACTTTTCCTTACTGGTCCTTTTGCTCTTGCTCAACTTGATTTACCTGGCATGTATTTCTACTAGGTCATTTTATTATCTCTTTCTCATGCTAAATGAAAACTTGGCTGGTACCACACCAAGCAAGTCCTTACATTAAAAAAAAATTCTCAGCTGGACTCACATCTATAATCTTCATAATGTTGGGATGTGGAAGACTGGTTTGGAGCTGGCCTAGACAAAAAAGTTCATTAGATTCTATCTCCAAAATAACCAGCAAAAAGCCAAGGTGGTCAGGCACAGGTGGCTCACACCTATAATCCTAGCTATTCGGGAGACTTAGATCTGAGGATTGCAGTTCAAAGCCACCTGGGGCAGGAAAGTCTGTGAGACTGACCTCCAATTAACTACACAAACCCAGAAGTGGAGCTGTGGTTCAAATGGTAGAGTACTAGCCTTGAGCCCAAAAGCTCAGGGACAGAGTCCTGGCCCAGAGTACAAGCCCCAGGACCAGAAAAAAAAAAGCAAAAAAAAAGCTAAGCTCTCCAGGTACAGTGGCTCACATCTGTAATCCTAGCTATTTAAGAGGCTGAGAGATGAGGACTGCTGTTCAAAGCCAGAAATAGAGCTTGGTCTCAAGTGGTAGAGTGTTAGCCTTGAGTGAAACACTCAGGAACAGTGCTTAAGCCATGAATTTAAGCCCTAGGATAGGCACACACACACACACACACACACACAAAACATCAGGGTGAGGCATGGCTCAAGTGGCGGAACACCAGCTAAGCAAACGAAGCCCATGCAAAGTCGTGAGTTTAAACCCTAGTACAAGCACAAATACTTGTTTAAAAATAAAATACAACAAAACAAGAAAGAATGTGACAGAGATCACATAACCTATAGTATATTTTCTTGCCCTTCACGCCTCTAAAGAAAGTTTGTGTATTTTTGTTCTATGTCTGTAAAAAGAAAAAAAGTCTCCAGGATATGAAGTACAGTCAGGTGATACAGTTAACACATTTGAAAAACATGACTTACTGTATTTGGTCTTTGTAAGTACAGAGCAGTTCTCAGAACATGTATCCAGAACCATACGTGGACCAAAGAGGTTAGGACAGCATTCCAGTTTGATACAGGTTTGCCGGCAGAATTCAGTCACCCGGTCTGCTGTTTTTACTATCTCAACAGTAGCTCGATAACTCTTCCCTTTATATCTGCCATTGGAAGACATTAGCTGTCAAATTCATTAAGCCAGTTACCCGGACAAAACACAAACATATTGATACATATGAAAATTATTTCATTCATTTCATATATACATACAACTCTGTGTCGAATAGGTGAAAGATACTGCAGCCAGATTATCTCACATACATACATACATACATACATACATATTGTTGTTTGAACTCAGGGCCTTAAGCTTAGTGCTTATTAGGTAAGTACTCTACCACGTGAGCCCACATCTCCAGCTCTTAAAAATATTTTTTGGGGAAGTAGCACTGTGGCTCAAGTGGTAGAGCACTCGCTTTGAGCTAAAGAGTGAAGGGACAGAGCCCAAGCCAGAGTACAAGCCCCACAACCGACAAAAAACAAAACAAAACAAAACAAATATATATATATATATATACATATTTTGCTTCTTAGAATATTCTATGCCCAAGCTGTGCACCAGTGGATCACATCTATAATCCAAGCCTTGAAAGAAAAAGTCAAGGTAGATAACCAGCCCCTGAGTTCAAGTCCTAGTACCTCCATGTGTATGCATGCAGGCATGCACACGCACGCACACACACACAAACTGTGTGTCCATAGTTTGAAAACTCTGATAGTAAGTTATACATTTTGTACTTAAATCTGGCTAAACTATGACAATTAAAAACTATTTAAATTAGCAAACTTAAACCCCTGCTTTCTGTTCCTTGGTGAGCAAAAAAAAAATTATTGTCCTTTAAGTAGTTGTACAAAAGGGTTTCAACTCAGTAAGTCAGATTAAATGATTCAATAGAGAACAATGCATCTTGCTCAGTGTCATCCTTTCATGATTTTCTGCCATCTTTACCCTCAAGTTATGTGATTCCATTTACACCTATGTACATGGGCTGTATTTGCCCATCCTTTCTCTCCATTCATTTGTCCTCTTCCCTTTTACCCTCTCCTGCCATTTTGTTAAACTGTTAGTTGTTCAGAGGAGTTACAGTTTTCTTTTTTTTGCCGGTCATGGGGCCTGAACTCTGGGCCTGGGCACTGTCCCTCAGCTCTTCAGCTCAAGGCTAGTGCTCTACCACTGGAGCCACAGCGCCACTTCCGGCTTTTTCTGTTTATGTGGTGCTGAGGAATCGAACCCAGGGCCTCATGCTTGCAAGACATGCACTCTACCACTGAGCTACCTTCCCAGCCCCACAGTTTTCTTTTTATCTTCTTTTGTAGTCCTGAGGACTGAACCCAGGGCCTGTAGATGCCTTGGAAGCACACCTTGAGACCCAACCTGATCACTGAAAGTTTTCAAATAGTAATTTCACTAGCTACTATAAAAAGAAAAGTGGCTTTTTATCCTTTACTCTGGTAGTGATCTTTGGAGTATCTGTTATTCCAGGACAGTATAACCTGCCATCTATCCATAAAAAGGATCAGGTCAGAAAGCACTTTGAAGAGTAATTTTTATGTCTCTTAAATCTAATTTAAAAAATTGTTCTATGCCAGGTGCCAGTAGCTCATGCTGATAATCCTCGACACTCAGGAGGTTGAGATCTGAAGATCACAGTTCAAAGTCAGCCCAAGAAGGAAAATTCAGGAAACTTATCTACAATTAACCACCAAAAAGCTGGAAGTAGAACTGTGGCAAGTGGTAGAGTGTTGGCCTTGAGTATAAAAGCACAGGGATAGTGTCTAGGCCCCAAGTTCAAGACCCAGAACAAGCCAAAAAAAAAAAAATCCTAGCATTTTTATGTCTTTTGAAGTCATATCTCTCTTATTTGTCTATTTATTGATGGTACTAGGATTTCAACTTAGGGTTTCCTGATTCCTAGGGAACCACTTGGGCCACACCTCTATCCCTTCTTTCTTCAGTATTTCTTTTAGATAGGATCCCTGATTTTGCCCCGGCTGGCCTCAAACTATGATTTTCCTGATCTTTGCTTCCCAAGTAGCTAAGATTAGAGGTGGGAGCCATTGTTCCTGGCCCTCTATTTCTTATACTTCATGTATACATATTTCATAAATGTATTGATGCATGACAAAATGTAAATTGAAAAAATAGTCTAATCCTTCACCACAACATAAATATTCTGATATTATCTGTAGAATTGATTCTCTTACCTGCAAAAGACTAAAAAAAGAATAAAGGACAGAGGAATCTACTCACTTGGCTTTTAAGACTTCCCCACATCCATGCCATACAGAATCTTTATCCAGCTGAAGCTCCCGGAGAACACGACTGGGCTTATAGGCTGCATTGATAAGTAACGTGAGGACCTGAGCTCAATTTTAAAATAGAAATGTGGGTTGGGAGGAGAAAAGCAGACCATTAGAATCATGGCATCCTTTTGTTAAGGTCATCTTGGGGACTAACTCGAGTCATACTAGTAAAGAAATGTTAATACAATAATACCAAAAAATATGGAAGTTCCTTAAAGTTACAAATAAACAATAACTAATCCTCTTAATATGTGGCCAGGAAAAATTTCAAAATAGCATGTATTCCCAAATGCTTTTCCAGCCATGGCATACACAGAAAATTGTACTTGGGACACTGTGTAGACAGTTTGACCTTGTTGAAGCTACAGAAGTCTGGTCTAGTACCTCTGGCTCCTCTAGACTCTGCCTTGACATACTGAAGGCTGAAAGGTTCAATATGACCTCACATCCATTACCTACAGCACAGCATACTGTTTGGGAGACACTTAAAATAATGATTCCTTCATATTCATAGTTTTGTCACAGCCCAAATTAATGTCACACAGTTCAAAGTTCACATTTTCCTTTTTTGGTGTGTGGTACTAGGTATTGAATCCATGGCCTGGTGCCCACTTGAACTATCCTCCTAGCCCTTTTGTTTCTGAGAAAGGGTTTTACTACCTTTCCCTGGGGCTGTCCTCAAACTCATGATCCTATCTGTCTTCTAAGTAGTTGAGATTACTGGCATGTACCACTATGTTCAAATTCTCATGATTCACATTTGTTTTTGTTTTTTGATCCATCGTGGGGCTTGAACTCTGGGCCTGGGAGCTGTCCCTCAACTCCTCAGCTCAAGGCAAGTGCTCTACCACTTGAGCCATAGTGCCACTTCTGGTCTTCTGAGTGGTTTATTGGAGATAAGAGTCTCACGACTTTTGCTGCCCGGGCTGGCTTTGAGCCATGATCCTCAGATCTCAGCCTCCTGAGTAACTAGGGTTACAGGTATGAACCACCAGCACCCAGCCACACTTGTAATTCTTGTGAGGTCTCTGACAGAACACTTTTCAAACTGATAGGGGTGAACCTGCTAAGTGAAGAATTGCCTAGATGAATGTTCCCTAGGAAGTAGAAAAAAATATGCCCAGGGCTGGGAAGTTGGCTCAGTGGCAGAGCGCTTGCCTTGCATGCATGAGGCCCTGGGTTCGATTCCCCAGCACCACATAAGCAAAAAGAAAAAAAGCTGGAAGTGGCGCTGTGGCTCAAGTGGTAGAGTGGTAGCCTTGAGCTGAAAAGCTGAGGGACAGTGCCCATGCCCAGAGTTCAGGCCCCACAACTGGACCCCCAAAAAAATGCCCAATTCAGTTCCCAGTATAGTAATTTCTTCCCCTTATCTGTGACTGCATTCAGAGTTTCAGTTATCAATGGCTCACAGGAATCAAAAAATAATAAATGGAAAAATCCTAGAAATAATAAATTAATTTGTAAGAAATACCTAGGGGTTAAACTGCACATTGAGTAGCATGATGAAATCTTGTACTTTTTTGCCTAGAATATGACTTATCATTTTGTCCAGCATACTCATGCTGTATATAGTACCCATCTTTTATTTGCTAAGTAGCTGTGTTGGATATAAAATTTACTATTGTAGTATTGCAGCACTAATGGTTCATGTAACCCTTACAATAGCCTACTGCTACACAAGAATGCCCATATCATTCACCTCACTTCATTCATCAGGCAGGCATTATACCTAAATCTCACACTATCAAAATTAGAAAGGTGGATTCAGCACATATTGAGACCATATTAGTGTATTATTTTCATTGTTTTGTGTTGTTATCAGAAGTTATTTTTAAACTAGACAGAAGTTCTATGATTTAGTTGTAGTTTGAGTATGTCCCTCAAAACTCCAATGTGTCAGAAAACTGGTCCCCAGAGTGACAGACATAGGGGGGAATGGGAACGTTCAGAGAGAGGTGTTCACTGAGATGTCCTTAGGCCAACTGAGAACATGACCTCAGAAGTGACTGTGGAACTCCAGTCTCTTTGGTTATCTGTTTGGTAATGCCATTTCTTTCTCATAGATGCTGTTGTACAATAAAATGACACAGCCACAAGACCTTCACCAGAGACCAAATTGTTATGTCTACCAATGAGGCAGACCACCTCACCTGATGTTGAACTTTCAGATTCCAAAACAATGAGCTAAATAAACCTCTTTTCCTCACACCAGCTTGCCTTAAATATTTCACTATACCATAAAAACCAGATTAATATAATACATATGTATAGGACAAGATAGTATATATAGGATTTGGTACTATGCATATTTTCATGCATCCACTGAGGTTTTGGAATGCATCTCCCATGGATAAGGAGGCACTCTACATGAAAAGTTAGTAATGTTTGAGAAAACCTATACCTGTTCTATCTGTAGAAGACTATTGTGAAATTCCAAGTTCCTGTGCTTTAGGTCAGAACCTTACCTCTCTAAGAACCAGAACACAGTTTCCAGGTCCTACACATTGAGGCAGCTCAGCAATTCTTCCTTTGTTAAGATATGGCCCTGAGAAGCAACGATGATTGAAGTATATCTTTGGACAGCAATATTTTCCATTGATCATAACTAGGAATTAAGAAAAATAAATATTCAGAACAGTCATTCTCTACCCCATGTTTCCAGAGCTGAATTACTGGAGGAAAGGGACGAAGCATACACGTATTCTAGTGTATATGTATGTGATGTTCGGAATCAAATCCAGGGCTTTGTGCATGTTAAGCAAGTACTGAGCCCTGAACTTACACATTTTAAAGCTTAACATGCTTTGAAAATGCTCTTGAAATAATCTTATACTAGTTACAGAGCTTTTCATTCTGTTGAAATCAAACAAATATCCTGAATGCTAACTCTGGGGTTAATACAACAATGTTCTAGACTGAACGGCAATTAGAAGCTATTTTTTGCTTAGAAAAATAAAGATGCTTTATTGTCTGATTTTTTAAATCTTTAATAGGTGACTTGTCAGTTACTATGGGGATTTTTTAAAAAAAAACATTACTTTAAAGAGTATTCATTCAAAAAAGTAACTGAGAGGGTCTCAAGGTCTATTTACATCCACAGAGCACAAAAGAACCTAGATATGTGGCCAGGGCAAACTTTTTAGCCCATTAACAATTACAGAGAGAGTTCTTAAACTCTCATCAGAGTTGCCACCTTTTTGGGTAGGGTTTAGGAGCCAAATTGTAACTCTGGAAAATATCCAACAGTAATCCCCAGAAACATTCTGCAACAGTTGGTTTTAAAGAACTAGAAAAGAAATAATTGGGAATCACAGGTTCATAAAGTATATCTTCCACTTTATCAATAGAAGTTTAAGGCTCTGGAACATTGTATTAACTCCGGAGTTAATCAGCATGTATTTCAGGGTATTTAAGCAAAAAGATGTGTGCATACTGCACATCATTAACAGAATTCTTACATTCTCTCTTTAATTAAAAATTCAGATTTGGGGTAAGGACACAACTCAAGTACATGCATGAGGCTCTGGGTTCCATCTCAATACCAGAAAAAAAGTGAATAAAATTTAAAACAACAAGAACAACAACAAAAAGTAGTTCCACTTGGTAGGTGGAGGTAGGAGAACCCCAGTTCAAGGCCAGTCTAGAGTACATAGCAAGACCCTGGGTAAAGAAACTAATAAAAAAAATTAACAAATAAGCAAGTCATGGGTAAGAGAAAAAAAAGTTCATGTTTAGAGAAAGATTTGAGTTCTATTTCTGACTCTTCTACTCAGAAGCTATTATGAGCACATTCAGCCCTCATTTCTCTCCTAGGCAATTACTATCACCTCAATGCCCAATCTGTGATGCAACATCCATAGTCAAAATGCTATACATTAATTACACAGTCAGCAAAGGGGGAGGGAAGAGTACTTAACCTCCAATGATAATCTCATTTATTAGAGACAATCACAAATCCAGCGCTTTATTTTTTAATTTATATATTTTTATTCATATATAAAGTACATTATAAAAAGGGTTTAAAAAATGAACCATATATCTCAAAGCTCCTAATTAAGAAAAAGCACTAGTTTGGCACCAGTGGCTCACACCTGTAATCCTAGCTACTCAGGAGGTTGAGATCTAAGGATCGCAGTTCAAAACCAACCCAGGCAGGAAAGTTTTATCCCCAATAAATTACTCAGAAAAAGTCGGAAGTGGCGCTAAGGCTTAGCACAAGACTTAGCAAAAGAAGCCCAGGGACAGAGCTCAGGCCCAGAGTTCAAGCCCAGGAGCAAAAAAAAAAAAAAAAAAAAAAAAGCAGACTATCTAGAAAGCTTCATCTAAAGTCAATGATGATAATATTGACTTTTGGAGCCCTTGGCACACAAATGGTGGTCAGTAAAGAACAGTTTCAATTAGAAATGTATAGAAATATTGGTATTGAGATGTTATAAAAGTAAATAAACACAATTAAAACTATACCATCACATGAATCAAATTTCTCTAATGAAGATATCATATTCAATAAGTCAAATATATTCTTTAACTTATTTTCAAAATAGTCCACTAAAAGCAACTGAAGGTGGTCTTCTTTTCCGTAAGATCACAAAGGCTTATACCTGAGTCTGTGGAGTTCAGTTCCTGACTCTTCAGGCCCTCATGGACAGTCCTTGAGGACAGGACTCTAGGTAAACAAAGCAAAATAGTGAGATCATCTCTAAGACAAAAAAAGTGTAAAGTTTCCTTCAAATCTAAGAACAAAACAAATGTGTCAGGTTGTGAAATCTACAATGAAAAGTCCTTCCTTCATCATACATTTTTAAAAACAGCAATTGCTTTTTAAATTATGCATAGGGATTAATGAGCCAAAAGACAGTCTATCAACAGTGCTAAAATATCACATGTTCAGGTGATGTTTTTATTCATGTGTATAAGAAATTGTAAAAGGAAGTGGCACTGTGGCTCAAGCGGTAGAGCACTTGCCTTGAGCTGAAAAGCGCAGGAACAGCACCCAAGCCCACAACCGACAACAACAACAAAAAAATTATAAAATTATGACTCTAAGATTATAAAATTTCTTGTGTGATCATTTTTTCTTTGTAATTTGCTTTGTTTTATGGTGGCACTGGAATTTGAAGTCATGTTCATAACTGGCACTCTACCACTTGAACCATATCTCCTCTTCTGTTTTCTTGCTGATTAACTAGGATATGAGTCTTAGATTTAAACTGCAACGCTCAGATTTCAGCCTTCAGAACACTAGTGCCCAACTCTTGTGGAATTCTTAACAAATGAATGATTTTTTCAACAGAAGCACTCATGTTGAATTTTCTATTAACTCCAAAATTTACACACACACAATCACACACACATACACACACACAATATGTATACAATTTGTAGGTGAAGACGGGGGAGGGAATTGGAGAGAATTAGGGAAAAGATGATACTGTATGAAAGGAAATGTACTTATTACCTAACACATATAAATATAAGACCTCTATATATTACCTCTAATAATAACAATAACAAAACAAAATACAGCTGCCAGGGGTGGGTGGCTGATACCTGTAATCCTAGCTACTCATGAAGCTAAAATCTGAGGATTGCAGTTCAAAGCTGGCCCAGGCAGGAAAGTCCATGAGAATCTTATGTCCAGTTAACTACCAGAAAACCAGAAGTGGCGCTATAGCTCAAGTGGTAGAGTGCTTGCCTTGAGCTGAATAACTCAGAGACAGTGCCCAGGTCCCAAGTTTAAGCTCCATGATGGACAACAACAACAACAAAAAAACCCACAGCTGTATGTGGTAATCCATTGTCTGCTTCTCAGGAGGCAGATATGAGATCATAAGGTTTGCCCAAACAAAAATGTGAATCTCTATCTAAAAATTAACTAAAGCAAAAAAGCTACCAAGGGTGTCACTCTGGGGGAAGCCAGGCATGGTGGCTCATACTTGTAATTCTAGCTACTCAGGGGGTTTGAAATTCTAGGACAGTCTAGTCAAAGAGTACATGAGACTATTTCAATCAATAAAAAGCTAGGGTTGGTGGCATGTACCTAACATCCCACCTGTGTGGGAAGTACAAATAGGAGAACTGTGAACTGAGCTGTCCAAGCATAAATTTGAAATCCTATCTGAAAAGTAGCTAAAGCAATCCCTTGTAGTTAATGCTGCATGTACTAGTCCTCTAGAAATATGTGTCAGGCTGACACAACTTGATGGAACTCCACAGGGCTTGTTTTCCAAAGAAAAGTGTACCATTTAGAGACATACAAATAAACTTCCCTAGATGTTGTGTTAAAAAACATTAAAGCCACTCAGCAACAAAAAAAAAAAGAAAAGAAAGAAAAGTAGCTAAAGCAAAAAGGGCTGGAGGAATGGCTCAAGTGGTAGAATGCCCTACCTAGCAAGCCCCAGGGCCTTGAGTTCAAATATTAGTACTGCAAAAAAAAAAACCTCTTAAGAGACTTATTCTTCATGTAATAACCTCTCACAAAAAGATTATTTTTGAGAATGCTTCCTGACTAAAGCTTTAGATTAGTCATAACAACTAAATCAAAACTCCAAGGGCAGCTTTTTTGTTGTTGTTATTATCTCACTTTTTTAAAATCCTATGGCCTTTCTCTCTTCTTCTATTATTAACTATAGTTTATAACTACAAAGGTAGTCATAACTATATATTAGGTAGTTATAGAATTAGCTATAGGTGAAATTATGTTTCCTCAAAATTCATTTGTTAAAGCCCCTCATTCTTATGTATTTGGAGATCAAACTTTTGGGATTTAATTAAGATGAAGTGAGGTCATAAGGATAGAATTTGATTCTATTGCTGATCTTCTAAGAGGGTGAAAAGGATCCCGAGGAAGGGTGTGGGGAACATCATAGCTATATGAGGATATAGCCAGAGAGTGGCAATCAGTAAGCCAGAAGAGAGCTCTCACCAAAACCAAACTGGCCATTACTTCAATCTTAAGATTTCTTAGCCTTTTAGGGCTGGGCATGGTGGCTCATACTTGTAATCCCAGCTACTTGGAAGGGGAATATTGAGAGGAATATGATTCAAGGCCAGTCATAGCAAAAAGTTAGCAAGACCCCATATCACCCAATAAGCTGTAGTTAAAGCTGTGTGGAAGGATCATTGTCCAAATTGGTCCTGGCAAAAAACACAAAACCTGTAGGTTATGGTGGCTTATTCCAGTAATCCTAGCTCCTCGGGAGGCTGAGGTCTAAAATCAAAATTCAAAAGAAAGTGTAGTTTTATTTCTAACCACCAAAAAAGCTGGAAGTGGAACTGTAGCTCAAGTAGTAGAGTGCTAGCCTAAAGTGGAAAAGCTCAGGGACAGTGCCCAGAGTTCAAACCCTAGGACTAGTACACTAGTGCATGTGTGCAACACACACATACACACACACACACCTTACCTGAAAAATACCTAAAGCAAAAAGGGGTAGAGGGCTGAAGTGGTAAGAATGATTGTAGTGCAAGCAGAAGCTGAGTTCAAACCCCAATTGTGCCACACACACAAAAAAAATTAAAAATAAAATAAACCAGGCGCCGGTGGCTCACGCTTGTGATCCTTGCTACTCAGGAGGCTGAGATCTGAGGACCATGGTTCAAAGCCAGCCCGGGCAGCAAAAGTCTGTGAGATTCTTTTCTCCAATTAGCCACCAGAAAACCGGAAGTGGCTCTGTGACTCAAATGGTAGAGTGCTAACCTTGAGCTTAAGAGCTCAGGGACAGAGCCTAAGCACAGAGTTCGAGCCCCATACCGACAAAAAAGTAAAAATTAAAAATAAAATAAAATCTATTTTTCTAGCCTCCAGAATATAGGAAATTTCTGTGGTTTAAGTCATCAAGTTCAGTATTTTGTTATGGTAGTTAAATCCCATTAATATTGATTTAAACACCCAACGTAGGGCTGGGAATGTGGCTTAGTGGTAGAATGCTTGCCTAGCATGATTGAAATCCTGGATTCGATCCCTCAGTACCACATAAGCAAAAAAAGCCAGGAGTGGTGTTATGGTTCAAGTGGTAGAGTGCTAGACTTGAGCAAAAGAAGCTCAGGGACAGTGACCAAGCCTTGAGTTCAAGCCCCATGATTGGCAAAAAAAAAAAAAAAACACCTCATATATATACATTAAAAACTACCTCCCCCTCCTTGCTGGTCCTTAGGGCCTGGATACTGCCCCTGAACTTTTGTGCTCAAGGCTAGTCTACCACTTGAACCACAGCTTCCCCTTGGCCTTTTGGTGGTTATGTTAATAGGAGATAAAGAGTCCCATGACCTTTCCTACCTGGGCTGGCTTTAAACTGCAATTCTCATATCTCAGCTTCCTGAACAGCTAGGATTACAGGCATGCACCACTGGTGCCCCACTGAAACTTTTGTATTTTTAAGAGTTGCAGTACCACCAATTAACTGCTTCTTAAAAGCTGTATGTGAAAGAGTTGCCAGGTCAGCACAAAGCCACTCTTTAGAGTGTGTCTTTTTTCTTCTCTTTTTTCTTTTCTTTTCTTTTTTTTTTTTGTGCTGGTACTGTGACTAGAACTTAGGGCCTAGACACCATCCTTAGCTTTTTCACCCAAACTGGTGCTCTACCATTTGAACCATGGCTATAGCTCTGGCTTTCTGGTGGAGATACAAGTCTCATGAATTCCTGCTTGGGCTTGCTTTGAACTGTTATCATCAGATCTCAGCCTCCTGAATATCTATGGTTATAGGCATAAATCACTTGTGCCCAGAAGAGTATTTTAAGAGCTATCTTTAACCTTAGGATATCATAATTAAATAATTCCTAATTTATAATTTTTTCTCTTCTTTCACAAGTACGAGGGGACTCATCTCCTTTCTTTCAAATGACTTCAGGCTGTGAATGCCAAAGAAAATTCAATTTAGGGAACATTTTGAGAATGTATTTTGCCCCTATGTATATAATGCAATTTTAGAAAATGCATACACTGTAAGAAGAAGTATAAAAGGTATCAAATTTGAATGCAAAGACTATGCTTATATTTGGGAAAATAAAATATGAGGAACTATACTCTGAAACAGTTCTTTTTTCCCCTTGTACATTCTTTCAAACTTCAACTGTTCAGATATTCTATTACATTACTTACTGTTTTTCTGGTTGAACCACTGCAATTTTCCTTTGTTTATGAACTGTTAAAAGAGAAAAAATAGCAAAGAAAAAATTTAACTTAGGAAAATTATATACATATTAAACTTCTATCAGCATATTTAATACCTAGTTCTATGTATACATAACTGGCAAAAAAAAAACTGGGTTTATGTGTCTGAATATCTAACCTAAACTGGGTAGGGATCTTTATACAAAAAGCAGATATACTATTTCCAGGACTCTCTGGGTCAATAAATTCCTATGAGTATATTCTAAACAAAACTAAGTATCCAAAAGAAAAATTGACTCAACCAGAGTGCCAAGATCATTCAAAAGAGGAAGGAGAGTCTTCAATATGAGGTGCTAGGAAAACATCATATACAAAAATCAACTTAAATCAGATAAAAATCTAAGGAGGTAAAACAAAACTCTTACATACAAGAAAATACTCACAATTTGGTTTATCACTAATTCCTTAAATATAACATCAAAAGCAGAGGCAATAGAGTTGAAGTAGACTATAAAAAAATTGAAAGCATGTAAAAATAGTGAAAGACTACCTACAAATGGGAGAAAATATAAACCATATATTTGATAGGAGAATAATATTTAGAATATAATTCCCTACAACTCAATAATTAGAAGTAACCCAATTTATTTATTTATTTTTTGGGGTCCAGTCGTAGGGCCTGAACTCTGGGCCTGAGCGCTGTCCCTCAGCTCTTCAGCTCAAGGCTAGCACTCTACCACTTGAGCCACAGCACCACTTCCGGCTTTTTGCTTATGTGGGGCTGAGGAATCAAACCCAGGGCCTCAGGCATGCAAGGCAAGCGCTCTACCACTGAGCCAACTTCCCAGCCCCAAAGTAACCCAATTTAAAAAGAAGCAAAGGATCACATTTTTCCATAGAAAATATACTCATGTATAATAAAGCATATGAAAACATGCTTAACATCAAGAATCTTCTGGGAAATGCAAATCAAAACTAAAAAGAGACCACTTTGGCTATCAAAACCAAAACAGCCATAAGTAGACAATAACTGCTGGGTGTATAGCAACTGAAGCTTCATAGCTACTGGTATGGATATAACATAACACTGGTATGATTTAACATACTGCTCTGGAAAAGCGTAAACACAGCATTGCCAATGGCTCACTATTCTACTCCTCAGTACAGAAATGAAAGCATACATCTACATAAGAATTAGTACACTAATGTTCACAGAAACGTTGGCCATAACAGTAATCAACTGGAAGCAACCCAAATGTTCATCAACTGATAAGTGGACAAATTGTGCACATCCATACAATGAAATATTAGTTTATAATAATAAAATACTGATAGGTACTATAATACAGGTGAATTCTTGAAGTTACACCAAGGCAGTCACAAAAGATCACATACTATGTGATTCCACTTATTTATTTTTTGTTTTTTTGTTACCTTTAAGTAGTTATACAAAGGAGGTGCCATTTATCAAAGCAGTTTATGAATACAATGCATCTTGATCAGTATCTCCCCCTTGTGTGATTTCATTTAGATGAATGGTCTAACACAGAGGTAAACCTAAGGACACAAAAACTAGATTCATGATTGCCTGGAAAGGAGGGATCGGCTATTAATGGCTTTGTAGTCTCTTTTGGAGATGAAGAAATGTTCTTAAATTACAACAAATGTTCTTAATTGTACAACATGGTAGGCCTACTGAAACTATTGAATTGCATATTTTAAAAGAGCAAATTTCCTAGTATGTTAATTATATTTTAATAAAACTGTTTTAAAAGAAATGGGGGGTAAGGATAGGGATGGAAGGGGAAAATGGGGGAGAACAATAGAAGGGTGACATTGACCAGGAAGCACTGTACTCATAATCTGACTTATGAAATTGTAATCCCTTTGTATAGCTTCTTAATTATAATTTTTAAAAAAAACAGTATGGGGGAGAGGATAAGAAGTTACTTTCAAGATTAGGATGCTAAGAGACTGCTTCCATCTTGTTCATTTCTTTAGTTCTTTCACTTTCTCATTCTCATAAAAGCCAATTGCCATGCTGTGAGCTGTCTTATGGAGAGATCCACTTGGGAAATAACTAAGAGAAGCCTTCAGATAACAGCTAAAAAAGAGTTAAGGTCCTCACTTCAACAGTCAATGAAAATAAATTTCTGCTGCTATTATTGTCAGAACATATGTACTTCTCAAAATTCTTCTGAAACCTTATTAGTTTTCAGTAAGAAAGGAAGGTAATTATATTATGAAGGAAAACGCAGTATTAGACTTGAATTCAGGGCCTCTTCTGCTTGAGCCACACTCTCATTTGCCCAGCACATTTGTTTTAGTTATTTTTCAGCTAGGGTCTTGTGATTTTTTACCTGGACCAGCCTGGACTACAATTCTTCTATTAGAGGAATGACTCACCATGCCTGACTTGTTAATTTGAAAGAGGATCTTGCTAACATTTTCTGTCAAGGTAGCCTTAGAACATAGTCCACCTATCTTTGCCTCCCAAGTAGTTGGAATGACAGGCTGAGTTACCATGCCTGGCTAACAGTTTAGTTTAGAATATAAAGATGCAGCAAGAAGCCTTCATATATGAACAATAAAATGGGGCCTCATCAGAAATGAAAACTGTCTCAAGACTTGCTAGATTCCAATGGACATATAATTTCTATTATTTGCAAATTATTCAATCTATGTATTCTTTTATAGCAACCAGAATGGACTAAGATCTGACTAAATCTGTAAGACCTTCCCCAAGCCAACCCCTGAGTTGATGCCTGTCCTGACTGGTACTTTCACTGCAGTATATGAGAAAGCTGGGTTCATAGAATTCAAATAAGTTGAGCCCATACACTCTTCCCACAGAAACTTAAGAGTTGTTTATTACTTTTTGCAATAATTTCCTATGCAGAAACAGATAAGGAGAATGCCACTTTATTTTTGGTTTCTGACATACTAACTGCTATGAGATATAATAGATCATTTAACAATCTACCCTGTAATCCAGAAACAAATACCTCGTGCCCGTCGAGGAGTACTTAGAGGATGGCCATTGGTTTCACACCAGCCCAGAGGAAATATATCCATGGATTCCACACTCACAATACATTCAGGTATAGGCTTTTTAGAACCTGTTAAGATTCAAAAATAAGTAAAAAAAAAAAAAAAGAAAAAACAAACTTTAAGACCATTAAATAGCTTCTTTCACAAATATTTTTCTAAACAATGGTCTACTTTTGCAGTAACTCAGATGTAAGAGTTTTTTTTTTTTCCGCAATGCTTTCTTTTTTTATTTTTAACAAAAAGGAAAAGATTTTTTTTTTTTTTGGGTCCGGTTGTGGGGCCTGAACTCTGGGTCTGGGCACTGTCCCTCAGCTCTTCCAGCTCAAGGCAAGCACTCTACCATTTGAGCCACAGTGCCACTTCTGGCTTTTTTTTCGGCTTACGTGGTGCTGAGGAATCGAACCCAGGGCCTCAGGCATGCAAGGCAAGCGCTCTACCACTGAGCCACCTTCCCAGCCCAGATGTAAGAGTTTTGATAAATATCTTTCTCAGGAGACATACTTTTTCATATATGGTAAGTAGTATAAAAATCAGAAAATGATTTGACTAGTTGCTTAGAAGAGGTTTCACAAAAGCCTATATTTAATACTGTCCTTCACATCTGCATTAAATACCAATTCTACAAATCAGAAACAGAAAGAACTGTGTCAAGAGTATAGCTTCTGGCAGCAGGATAAGAAGGAAAATAGGCACATGGAGTATAGCACTAAGCACTCACAGCCTTCCATCTACAAACCCACCACTGAGTACTGTCCTGAGAAAATAGATCATTTCTATTTTATATTCTTTTTGGTTTTATTTGTTTGGGAAAACCAAAATATCATCTCTTCAATAAGCCATGTATTAATGTTCATACTCATTTATTTTGTTCACACAAAACACTTTTTTAATTATTCTTCAAGAAAATAGGAGACTCTTTCATTTCCTAATATTCCAGTTAGAGGATGAGAAAATAAAATTTTAGTTTAGGATATTGTATTTTCATCTTTAAACAAGATTGCTATTTAACTAGCTAGTCCAGTAAGGTTAACAAACCACAAAAGTAAACAGGAGTAGCAAAGGAAAGTGACCACAGGAAGCTTCTCAGGGGCACCGCTGCTTACCCTCCAACTGGAGCCATAGATAGGAGCCTCTTACTGCAGTAATGGTGGCAATGCACACTTCTTCAGGAAGAAGAGGATTGACTGCTTCAAGCTTCATATTCTCCTTAAAGTCATGCTCAGAAATTGACTAGAAAATAAATGAGTCAAATCCATTGCTTGGATTAATATATTAACTTATGTGCTTTTTTCAAGTACTACTTAATCCCTAGGTCTGCTTTAAAGCTATTGGCTTATAATTTATTTTGTCATACTAGGATTTGAACTCAAGGCCTCATGCTTCTTAGGTATAAGTTCTATTGATGAACCACAATTCTAGCCCTTTATACACTCACTGTTTTTGAGACAGTCTTCTACTTCCTTCAGGGCTCATGCCCAGACATCAATTCTTTTACTTTATGCTTCCCACTGTAGCCTAGATGACAGCATAAGCCACCACACCTAGCTTCTGTTGCAATAAAGTCTGTCTGTATTTTCTGCCTGAGCTGGCCTGGAACTTTGATCTTCTTAAAATGTTGTTCTGAAAAGTATAGAGAATCCTCTAATACCAAATATGGGGAAATGCTTGTGAATTTCCCACGATAATTGTATCAATTTTCTATGTAATTTTGTTAATTTTTCATTATATATCGACAATATTACTATATATGTACATATAGCTAAAATTAGTAAATATAGTTGTTGTTGTTTTTTTTTTTTAAAGATGTTCTGCCAGGGGCTGGTGGCCCACACCTGTAATCCTAGCAAATCAGGAGGCTGTGGTCTGAGGATTAGAATTCAAAGCCATCTCAGGCAGAAAAGCCACCCTGGGTAGTAAAGTTAAGTAGACTCTTTATCTCCAATTAACTACCAAAAAGGCATAAGTAGAGCTATGGCTCAAGTGGTAGAGCACCAACCTTGAGCAGAAAAAGCTAAGGAAAAGCACCCTGAGTTCAAACCCCAGTACCAGCACACACACCCCCCACATACACACACTGCATTTTTTTTAATGGATCTAAATTTTTCATCAGGCCTAAAAAGGTTTCACACAAGCCAGGCACTGGGCCTATCACCTATAAATACTAGCTATTCAGGAGGCTGAGATCTGAGGAACACAGTTCAAACCCAGCTTGGGCAGGAAAGTCTGTGAGACTCTTATCTCATGGTAGGGGAAAAACAAAGGAGGAGGCAACAATGCTTGATAAGAAATATACTCATTACCTTGCTCATGTAACTGTAACCCCTCTGTATAGTATTTTCACAATAAAAATCTTATTAAAAAATAAATATCATAATTATATTACACCTAACACAAAATGAACTTAATAGACATCTAAAGACTATTTCATCTAGCCTGTATATTTTTCTCAGCAGCCTATAAACTTTCTCCAAACAGAGCATATTTTAGGACATAAAGCAAGTTTGACAAATATAAGAAAACAAAAATATCTTTCTATATTGTACCAGATTAAAATAAATAAAACTGAAACTCAATACAAAATAAAAGAACAAAAATTAGACACATAAAGAATGAAAAATACACTGTTGAATGATCTATAGGTCACTGAAGAAACACCCTGGGAAATTCAAAAGCTCCTAAAACCAGCAAAAGAAACTACAGAAAATATTTAAACACATACCTATGAAAAACATTGTTGAATGACCAATGGGTCATTGAAGAAATATGAATCTAATGAAAATGATAACACAACCTTTGAGATATAGCAAAGGCAACACTAATACACACACCACACACACACACACACACACACACACACACATCTAAAGCCTAATGACATTCTTTAAGCCCCTAGAAAAACAACAAACCTCAAACTACCCAATGGAAAGAAATAGTAAAGATTAGGGTAGAGCTGGGTGCTAATCCTAGCTACTCAGGAGGCTGAAATCTGAGAATCTCGGTTTAAAGCCAGCCCGGGTGGAAAAGTCCCCTGTGAAACTCTTATCTCTAATTAACCACTCAAAAACTGGAACTGTGACTCAAAGTGGTAGAGTGCTAGCTTTGAGCAAAAGAGCTCAGGGATAGTGCCCAGGCCCTGAGTCCTGAGTTCAAGCCCCACAACTGACAGCCTCCCCCCCACCAAAAAAAAAGATTAGAGTGGAAATTAATAAAATAAGACAAAAAAAAACTATACAGCTGAGCAATATTGGCTTATACCTAGAATCCTAGCTGTTCAGGAAGCAGATATCTGAGGGTCAAGTTTGAAGCCAACCTAAGCAGACAAATCTATCTCTTATCTCCAGTTAACCAACAAAAAGCCAGAAATGGAGGTGTGACTCAAGTGGTAGAGTGCCTGCCAGCTATGAGGGAAAAAAAACTGAGCAAGAGCCTATAGCCTGGATTTCAAGCCCGTGTGTGTGTGTGTGTGTGTGTGTGTGTATGTGTGTGTTCAAGCCCGTGTGTGTGTGTGTGTGTGTGTGTGTGTGTTCTGTCTGTCTATATTTGTGTCCATGTACATGTGTTCATATACAGACACACACACAAAAACAGGCTAGGGATGTGGTTCATGGGAGAGTTCCTGCCTAGTCAAGGGCAAGGCCCTAAGTTCAAAATTCCAGTATCACACAGACACAAAACACACACACACACACACACACACACACACACACACACACACAAATATCATTCCAACTGAGGCACATAGTATTGGTTTTGATTTAATACTATTAGGAAAAAAAAGATGTCTCTAACAAAATTATAGCAATGATGATTTCCTGATGTTATTACTGCCTTTATGAACATAGTAACAAAAGTCTACTTCATGGTGCAGGGAGGTCTAGCAATGGAATAAAAGAAAACAAAACAGCAATATGAAGACCAATGAAAAAGGAAATAATCATAAAATACTGCCATGCTCAGCTGTGACTTTTGGATGCACATAGCAATGCAAAACCTCAACATGAGATGGGTAGGATGGGGGAAAGGTAATGAAAAATAGCTACGTGCTCATTTACTATATTATTATACTATATTCCTCAAAAGATGACAGCATATTATTTTTAGAAAGAACTATGAATGCCAGAATTACAGAGAGAAGAATAGGATGTGATGCCTTCTAGGAAGGGAGGCTATGGAAAGGGATTGGTCTACATTCTAAACTTATTACTTACTGCTTTTTTTTTTTTTTTTGTCAGTTGTGGGGCTTGAACTCTGGGCCTGAGCACTGTCCCTCAGCTCTTCAGCTCAAAGCTAGCACTCTACCACTTGAGCCACACACCACTTCTGGTTTTCTGGTGGTTTATTGGAGATAAGAGTCTCATGGCCTTTCCTGCCCGGGATGGCTTTGAACCATGATCCTCAGATCTCAGCCTCCTGAGTAGCTAGGATTACAGGCGTGAGCTCCCTGTGCCCGGCTTTTTTTCCTTTTTAAAATATGTATATGTATTATTTGGATAGAAATTATTTTTAAGCAAGCTTAATTGTTCTCTGCTTTATATTTCAACATTTTTTCATATTACTGAACCATCAAATTAGGACATAAAACTTCAAATTCACATCATTTCAAAAAGAAAATATGAAACTACAAATCTATAATTAACTAACATAATTAGCAAACCATCTAACTACCTTCTATAATAAAAGTATTTTTCTTTGGACATTTTATTACAATCAACTAAGTATCTGGTTTGAGTGATATGGTGAGCTTGAAAGTAACTTCAGGACAAGCAGGTGAAAGACGACAGTCCTGCTTCCCTGAGGCAATGCCATAAGGGGTCTCACCAGAGGGAAGCACCTCTGTGGAGCAGCTTCAGCACCACACTGTTTGAGGTAGTCGGCCCAGTCGAAGTCCTGGCTAGGATATCCTATATGGAAACAAAAGAGCAATGATTTACACAACATATGCTTACTGGTTCTACCACTTTATCAAGTATCTACTGACAACTTCTAATGATTTGAGTATGTTGATCATTTTAGAAAGGGAGGAAAATACTCTGTAAATCCAAATCATAGCTACTTTCTTCAGAACTTGGGATCAAACTCAATGACTCATATGATTAATTTTATAAACCAGAGCACCTCTGGTCAAACTATGATAATAAAAGAAGAATCTTTAGATAGCATTTAAACCTTTAAAGTTCAAATGAGGCAATTACTTCAATCAATATTTTATTTTTAAAAAGTTGCTTGCCAGGAGCCGGTGGCTCATGCCTGTAATCCTAGCTACTAAGGAGGCTGAGACCTAGGATTGCAGTTCAAAGCCAGCCGGGGCAGGAAAGTCTGTGAGACTCATCTCCAATTAACTACCAGAAGACTGGAAGTGGTGCTGTGGTGCAAGTGGCAGAGCTCTTGCTTTGACCTGAAGAGCTCAGGGACAGGGCCCAGGCCCAGAGTTCAAGCCCATGACAGCCAAAAAGAAAAAAGGTTGCTGGGAATTTACCAAAAGAATTTAAGACAGTTATGACTGGATGTCATTTCTGGAAATAAATCTTATTGTCAATTTTAGTAGGACATGGGCTCTAAAGGAAAGAAATATAGGACTATTTTCTCAGTGAAGATTTTTTTCTTTGATAAGGCCATTTCCTTAAACATGTCATAGTTAATAATGGTATAGCACTATTTTCAGATTCATAAGCTCCAAAATCTCAATGCTCTGAGGCTATAAGGACAATGGCTATTGGTTGTAGTGTTAACTATATACAGTGGCAACATCTATACCACAGACAGGAAGAATGAGTCTAATATTTAATAACAGCAGGGTAACTATGGTGGACAACAATTAATTGGATATTCAAAAGAGCTAGCAGCGAAGATTTTTAATGTTCTCAGCACAAAGAAATAATATATGTCTGAGGATATGCCAATTACCCTGATCTATTCATTATCAATTTATTTGCATACTGAAATCCATCTTGTATCCCAGAAATACAGGATTACTATGTGTCAAGTCAAGGAAATTTCAAAAACTTTCAATGCTCTTATAATCTGAGTCATGAATTTATCCCAGAAAAAAAAAAGCTTAATTCCCTACTTCATTCTACCAAGGTTTTTGAAACTGTCAGCTCCAACACAATGCCTGACTCTACCGTCTGTATGGAAGGAGCTGGGTGGCTCACTGTGCCTGAACTGCTCTCTGCCTCTGAGAACTTATTACTACACAGAAACAGAGCAGGCTACTCAAGACTATATCCTCCTACAATCGACAGCCCCTGCCAATCACCTTCCCTGCCTAACCAAGAAAGGCTCCATGTCCTTTGTCCCAACTTTACTTCCTGACAGGACACTTTCTGTCATTTTCAACTACAAACTTTCCTTCTTGCTACAAAGACAGCTGATTTGTCTCTAACAATACTAACAACTTCAACATCTTTAATAATTCTTTTCTCCTTTTCACCTGAAGATAGCATGCAGGATAAAAAAAAAACTACGAAGCCTTCTTTTCAAACAAAGAACTTCTTTCATATAATACCCTCCCCTCCTTCCATACCATACCTTCCTTCTCTGATTACCACAGGGAAATGGGCATATCTATCAGTTCACAAATGCATCATTTCTTTAATTAGGTACTCCTATGCTCTGCTCACGGGCAGAGAACCTGGGAAGTTCTGTGAGTGTCTTCTCCCTGAAGGGGCTAGGTTATACTCATTTTATCTATCTCATGACCAGCTCAATGTCTGCTTCATAAGAAACATTACATGAACACTTGTTGGATGCATGAAGGCTGGATGGAGAGCCTTCAGACATATAATCCTTGTCAACACACTTCTAGCCCAGTGTTTCAGTGATGAAAGTCGTACTTAACTAACCAGAGACCTACCAATGAAGAATATACAGATAACCTATCAATTTGTTTTGCTTATATAAAACATCAGATAAATATTGAATGTTTTCAAGATGCTGTTAAAAACATTAAAACTTTCATGCAATTATGATGAATTAAATCATAGTTAAATGTCTTGATTTTTAAAAGGCCAAAGATTCTATTTTACAAGGTTGCAGACATTTTACATTTTCCCTGCAGATAGCAGGGAAATGAGCTAATACTTTGCTCCCTAGAGCCCCTGAGTCCTATTCCTTACTAATGAGGTCCAGACATTTAAAAATTATCCATCCCCTACTTTCTAGCCCTGCCTCTTTCTAACAGTTAGCTAGCTCCAAATGTTCTGTGTCCTTCCTTGCCCACTCCTATGTGAACTCTCAGAGACTCAAGACAGAACAGACTGGGCAGCTAGCACAGAATCCAGGCCTGAAACTGGCTTTCTAGCTGGTTATACAGAAAAATTTGTCAACGCAGGATAACAGAATACACTGTTTAACAGCTTCTTAGCTTATTTATAACTTTTCAAATATGTAAGTATCTGAAATCTAGACCATCATTTATACTTGCCTCAGGTCCTCAAAATATTAGGAACAGAAGCACAAAATACTTGTCAATGTCATTTAACATACATCTCATTTATGGCTGGGAAGGTGGCTCAGTAGTAGAGTGCTTGCTTCACATGCATAAGGTCCTGGGTTCGATTCCTCAGCACCACATAAACAGAAAAGCCAGAAGTGGCACTGTGGCTCAAGTGGTAGAGTGCTAACCTTGAGCAAAAGTAGCTCAGGGACAGTGCCCAGACCCTGAGTTCAATTCCCAGGACTGGCAAAAAAAGAAAAACATCTATCTCACTTTAAGATATAAGGCAGGAGGACCATGAGTTTGCAGCCAGATTGGACTACATACAGAGTTCCAGGCCAGACTGGGCTACATAGTAGAACACTGTCTCAGAAAGAGAGAAAAAATTCACTAGGTGAGGTGCTTCATAACTGTAATCCCATACACTTGGCAGATAGAGACAGGAGGATCAAGTTTCAAGGCCAGTCTAGGCAAAAAGTTAACAAGAACCTATCTCAAAAAACAAGCTTGTAGCCAGGCACTAGTGGCTCATGCCTGTAATCCTAGCTACTCAGGAGGATGAGATCTAATGGTCGTGGTTCACAGCCAGCCCGGGCAGAAAAGCCAATGAGATGCTTATCTCCAATTAACCATCAGAAAACCGGAAGTGGTGCTATGGCTCAAGTGGTAGAGCACTTGCCTTGAGCTGAAGAGTACAGGGACAGCGCCCAGGCCCAGAGTTCAAGCCCCTTGACCACCACCACCACCAACAACAACAAAAACAAGCTTGTAATCTCAGCTGTGCTTAGTGCAGAGGTAGAAGTCATAGTCTAAGCCAGACCCAGGCAAAAACAAGACCTTATATAAAAAATAACTAAAGAAAAAAGGGCTGGAAGGCCCAAGTGGAAGAGTATCTACCTAATAAATGTGAAGCCCTAAGTTCAAACTCCATAACACCCCCCCCATAAGTAAATCAATTATCTTAAGGACACAACAATGCATGAATTCACACCTGGAGGTGGAATGATGTGTAGACCATTCTTCAGACTCCACTGCACAGGGAAGATGCCAGGACTATTGGCGTGGCACACAAATGATCGCCGTTCATGATGCTCTGGCCGTAAATCATCCATTTCCACCAGAAAGTACTTCTCATCAAAAACCTATACATGTAAATAACAGATAAAACAGAGAGTGGCTTTATATTTGTGTGTATGTGTGAATGTATGTTTTCCTTGGCATAGCCAAACATGTTACAAAACTTCATAATTATACTAAGTATTATGCTAAAAAATTCAATAAACTTTAACTGTTAGGCACTATTTTAATTAAATATTTTTCATGTGATAAATTAAGTTTTAATCTTCCTAATAATTTAATGAGGTAGATATCATTATCTCCATTTTACAGATAAAGAAAGCGTTTTGTGTGTGTGTGTGTGTTCGCGCGCGCGTGTGTGTAATGAGGTTTGAATTCAGGAACTGGGCACTGTCTCAGCTTTTTCACTCAAGGATGGAGCTCTGCCATAGTTCCACTTTCAGCTTTTTGCTGATCAGAGGGGTCACATGGACTTTATCGTCCAGGCTGGCTTTGAACCATGAAATTCAGATCTCAGCCTATTGAGTAGCTAGGATTACAGATGTAATTCATGAACGCCTAGCTGGAAAATGAGTTTAAAGAAAGGTAAAATAACTTAGCTTGGGTTACCCAGCCAGGAAGAAACAAAACCTGGCTCCAAACCAAGTATTCAGGCTTCAGACAAAATTTAGCTTCAACTTGGTGTCAGTATACTAACTTTTCAGATCCTTAACCAATTTCAAATGCCAAATGGAGAAGTTAATTAAGTCTGGCTCAATATTCCACATCTCTCCAGATTCCACAGTGTTAGGATCCAACTTAAAAGTTTAAAATTCCTCCTTGCTCTGGGAATAATCTTCTACCAGACAAGGAAAAATTAAATCTGAACAGGTCAGATGAATCATTATCCAAACAACTATTCCTAAACTCACACTTTACTGAGTTCTACTTTTAGTAAATGGGCTTCTGCACTAGTTCAAAACTGAATCCTTTTCCTTACCTAGTAACTCAGTAACTAGGCTTTAATGATGTGCAAATTTTATAGTTACTCCAAACAAAGGCCTTATTTTTGTGAGTTGACTGAAAGATTAAAATCTGAATTGTAGTACACTAGATCTGGTGACACCAATTGCCTGTTCCCTACATAATTCTTCATGTCAACCAGCTCTGCATCTGACTGGACGGTGATGATACTGCCTGTTACAGTTACCCTGACCTGCATACCAGTCAAACCTCTTCTAGTTATATACAGTTAGACTTGTGCCAAATCTCACTCCTCTGGTGCCTAGGCTCACTGCTTTGGTTGGTTAGAGCTACCAACCTCAGAAGAAGGAATGGGCCACAGAAAACTGATAATAAAAAGTATGCACACAAACAGTTCTGACCTCACAAATGAGTTGGATTAGTAGAGTCTGAAGATGAAATCACTACAATCTCCTCAACCATACACCCTGATGTGGACTCTTAAAAAGATAATTGCTCCCATTTTACCTTAATAACTGTAGCAGGAGAGATCCCAAAAGGAGACCAGGGGTCCACAGCTTCCAATTTCATATTTACAGAGAATGTATGAATACCAATAACTTTTTTGTCCTAGAATGCAAACATCAATAGGAATAAAAACACCATGCTTTTACATTAATTTTATACTCATGTGTAGCTGAATCTAATTACTTAAATAATGGAACTGCCCAGCTTGTGGTAAATCCTGTAATTATCTTCCCAGGAGAAAAAAGAAACAAATCAGGACAAAAAAAAAATAACACAGAAAGTAATCCACTCTACCTCTCTGGAACATAAGGACTATCTGGAGGAAAAAACTCAATTTATTTTATAACAAGTTTATTCTATGTACTCAAGAGCAGGAAACATTCAAATTGCTTTAAGAAAAGTGTGGGAGGGGATGGGTAGGGGGAGGGGGGGCATGAAGGTGGGGGTGGGAGATGGGAAGGGGAAACAAAGGAGGAAGCAACAATGCTTGATAAGAAATGTACTCATTAGCATGCCCATATAATTTTAACTCCTCTGTACGGTATTTTCACAATAAAAGAAAAAGAAAGAAAAGTCAGGAAGAAACTCAGGCAACTGATCGAAGAAAATAAGGGTCCTTGTCCCTCCGGCCTGAAACCCTCTTGCAGCAGTTAGGGCACTTTCCTACTTCCAGGTATTATTTTTCAGTTTTTAATGTCCTCAACTTGTTTTTCTCTACAGTAAAGAGAACACTACTATCATATGCTTTTGTTCTTACCTTAAATAAGTAAGATGGTAATGGTTCTTTCTCCTCCTCTTTCACTTTGGTCAAAATCTCTTGCCACTCAGCTTCATTTTTCAGATGTCTGATGGCTTTAGTAGGATAAGACAGCACACTTTAGTTGAAAATAAGAAAACCTATTCAATTTTTAACTATTATGCAAGCATTTGTATAATTAAAAAAATGGGCTTTCTACTGGGAACAAGAGGTTAAGCCACATATGCCATTCTCATACAAAACAACTTACATCTCAGTTCGGCACCTAGACAGTTAAATTTTGTGGAAAAAAAGCCTAAGACTGCCTGGGCGCTGGTGGCTCACACCTGTAATCCTAGCTACTCAGGAGGCTGAGATCTGAGGATCACAGTTTGAAGCCAGACTGGGCAAAAAAAGTCCCTGTGAGACTCTTAACTACCAGAAAACTGGAAGTGGAGCCAGGCCCTGAGTTCAAGCTCCAACACACACACACACACACACACACACACACACACACACACACACACCCTACCCAGGCCCTGAGTTCAAGCTCCAACACACACACACACACACACACCCTACCCAGGCCCTGAGTTCAAGCTCCACCACACACACACACACACACCCTACCCAGGCCCTGAGTTCAAGCTCCAACACACACACACACACACACACACACACACACACACACACACACACACACACACACACACACACACACACACACACACACACACACACACACACACACACACACACACACACACACACACACACACACACACACCCTAAGACTGGAAGAATTGCTTTGTACATAAAGCAATAATCATTCAGCTGGCCACGGTAATGTGGGCCTAAACATCCTAGCTACCGCAGAAGCACTAAATAGGAGGATACTGGTCCTGATTAGCTGAGGTAAATATTATTCAAGATCCAATTTGAAAACTAGTAAGCAAAAAGGTTTGGGTAAACAAGCACCATGGTTCCTGCTTATAATCCTTCTCAGGAGACTTAGATCTGAGAATTAAGGTTCAAAGCCAGGCTGGCTAGACTTCTCTCTAATTAACCAGCAAAAAGCTGGAATTGGAGGCATGGCTCAAAAAAACAGTAAACACGAGGCTCTGATTTGAAGCCCCAATACTGGCACCAAAAAAGAAAAAAAAAAGGGCTGGGGATATGAATCATGGTAGACCTCCTGCCTAGGCAAGGGCAAAGCCCCAAGTCCAAAACCCCATCTCCCCCGCCCAAAAAAAAATCATTCCAAATGGGACATAAAATAACTGCAAATTGATTTAAACAACAATTTGATTTAATATTAGAATTTCCTTTAATCAACATTTGTTGCGAACTCAATTTGCTACATACTTCTATCTAAATGCTACATAAGGGATTTTATCACTTTGTGTTGAGTTAGGATAGTCTATGAAGTATATCAGTATGTGTAGTAAATTATAGGTGGAATAAAATCAAAAGCATAACACATTTACTTGAACAAACCCATATTAATCTGTTGTAATATCTCTATTATGTGAACAAAGGCTATCACAAAATGTAGAAAAATGTATTTTTCAGGCTCACAGAGAATAATACCAATATAACAATAATGTAATAGTTAACAGAAAAATGCTGTTATTTCTATTCACCTGATGGGGGCTGAAGCTCATATCCCTGTTGAGCAGCCCAACCAATGTGATGAAGAAAAGGATCCAAGTAATACAACCATTGCTCCAAATTGTCAGGACTCTCAAGTCCTTCATAACGCAGCTTCAGCCGTCCCCCGATGTTTTCTACTACAGTAACAATCCAAGTGCTTAAAGAATCCTGAAAAGCTTGGCATTCTAGCCTGGATCCTGGAGCAATGAGATCTAAAGGATTTCTTCCATTACGGAGCTATACATTGAAAAAGTGAAACAAAATAAGTTAATCTAATCGTAAACCTGTCTTCACATGTTTATCCATTTGAAAGCCAATGACACTGAGTACTATTATTCAAGTCCCTTACAGTATTATTTCTAGGTAACACAAAAATGTTTATATTCAAGAAAATCTACCTAGTCCAGTAAGCTTATTCTAAAAAGAAAATCTAGTTTTCTTTAGTTTCACTTAGTAAGAACTTTTAAGCTATCACCATTACTTGTCTCTGATTATAAAAGCAAATATAAGCCAGGTACTGATGGCTCTAGCTACTCAGGAGGCTAAGATATGAGGATAGTGGTTCAAAGCCAGCCTGGGCAGCAAAGTCCCCTGTGAGACTCTTATTTCCAATTAGCCACCAAAAAAACTGGAAGTGGCTCAAAGTGGTAGAGCACTATCCTTGAGCAAAGAGATCTTAGGGATAGCACCCAGGCCCTAAGTTCAAGGCCTATAACTGACCAAAAGAAAAATATGATCATTAAAGAAAAATATCAAATATGTCCATCCCACTTCTAGGAAAGTGCCACAGAAAATATTTTGGCATACACTATTTTCCTATGCACAACTCAGTATACTTCTGCCTCTTTCTTTCCTGTTTTCTTTTGTCCAGAGTGGATACTGTTTTTCAATTTGTTCTTCTATAAACATCATAAATGTCTTTCTATGATGTAAAATTTTGAATTGTTTTCATATTCTGTATTATAAACAGGCAATAAAATATCTACTTCTGATGACATTTTGCTTGCTTTTTATTTCTTACCTGTTACCAAGGATCTAATGTACATAGCACTCAGCCACATTATGTTTTTTGCTGTCTACCTAGATATATATTAAAAACTCACCTGAAGCAAAATGGATACCTGCTCAGTTCCAGAAAGCTCCCTCCTCACACACACCCCCAAAAAAACCAACTTTCTAACGGTAAAAAAGTAAGGAAAAATGGATCTTAACATGCCAGCAACTAATTTAGAAGATTTTTAGACATGGGAATAAGCTACCACTTTTCAACCCAAGGCTAAGTGAAACATTCCTATATCTATGTCCATGACTCTAGTACTTTTTATTTGTATTAGAATACTACAATAGCAACCAATCTTGTATTCCTTTGGAGGGTTTTCCGCACTGATTTGGCAAATGATTAATTCCTTCTGAGGATTTTCCTCACTGTTTTTGGTGTGTGTGTGTGTGTGTGTGTGTGTGTGTGTGTTTGTCAAATCATGGGGCCTGAAGGTTTTCCACACTGATTTGGCAAATGATTAATTCCTTCTGAGGATTTTCCTCACTGTTTTTGGGGTGTGTGTGTGTGTATTTGTCAAATCATGGGGCCTGGGTGTGTGTGTGTGTCAAATCATGGGGCCTGAACTCTGGGTATGTGTGTTTGTCAAATCATGGGGCCTGAACTCTGGTGTGTGTGGGGGGGGGGGGCGCTGGGCCTGGGCGCTGTCCCTCAGCTCTTCAGCTCAAGGATAGTGCTCTACCACTTCAGCCACAGCACCACTTCCGGCTTTTCTGTTCACGTGGTGCTGAGGAATCAAACCCAGGGCCTCATGCATGCTAGGTAAGCACTCTACCACTGAGCCACCTTCCCAGCCCCTCACTGGTTTTTTACACAGTAATACTCACGCCCTCTAGCAGTGGAACTGGAGGACTGCATGCTCCCAGCAAGGTCTGCTGCAGAAAGGCATCCCAATCAGATACTTTGTCTCTGATGCCTACAGAGGGAAGAAAGGACTGCTCCTCAGTGTTCCACCCACAAAACACAAAGAAATCAAACATGTGGAAATGGCTTAGAGATATGTTTGTCACTCTAAGTTCTAACCTTCAAAAATCTTGCTTTAGATGGACACTTTTCACTTAGTTTAGTAAGAATTGCATGCAAAACAAATAGAATGAATTGTATACCAACAATTCTTAATAAAAAACTTATCTAAAAGTTGTCTATTTTATTAAATAAATTTTCAAACACATTAAAAATAGAGAAAAGGCAGATGCTGGTGGCTAATGACTGTACTCCTAGCTACTCAGAAAGCTGAGATCTATGGGACAAGAAAGTCCAAGAGACTCTTATCTCCAATTAATCACCAAAAAGCCAGAGGTGGAGCTGTGGCTCAAGCAATGGAGCACTACCTCTACTCTCCCTCCAAAAAAACAAGCTCAGGAACAGTGTCCAAGCCTTGAGATCAAGCCCCAGGATCAGTGCGCAAGCATGCGCAAATACACACACACACACACACACACACACACACACACACACGGTATAATGAATCACACACACACACACACAACACACACACACACACACACACACACACGGTATAATGAATCCTCATATACCCTTGCTTCAACATAGACATGCTAGTTGTTTGTTACTGTCTCTACCACCTTCATACAACAAAGGACAGAACTGAGCAACCATGACTTACAAAGCTAAAATTTGTACCAAATGGCCTTTTACAACAATCTGCCAACACCTGGCTTATGCTTTCATTCCATTCTTACCCAATCAAGCATTACTAAAAAGACAATTCTAAATGGTATATAATATTGTCCATAAATATTTCAGTATATATTTTACAAAGGAAATTAATGCTTTATCTTATCAGAGTATGACACCTTTAAAAAGTTAGTAATTCCCTAATATCAAATGTCTAGTCCATGTTCACATTTCTTTAGTTGTCTTATAAATAGCTTCTTCAATATGTGTGATCATATTAGGATCCAAAATCAGATCAGTATGTGGAAAATGGCTGATGATCTAAATTTCACTTGTACTCTAATCAGAGCTGAGCATTTACATGTCAAAGGCCCCCAGAACACACGGATGCCAAAGAACTCAGCCCACCTAAGCCAGATGTCAGTTAGGATTTCACAAATCCAATCCAAAACACAGGAGGTATGTGTGCAAGGGTCACCTGGGTTACCACCCATCACTTAGCCCAACAGAATCTCAGATTGGTCTCTCCAAAATCTTCTTGATGATCTGAAGCATGTAAAGCAGAGAAGACCTTTGGGAGAAGTCCCTTGTCCTGTTCCCACCCATGTTCCTGCCTTCATGGTCCAACAAAAAATTCATTTGTAGGTACCTTCTTCTCCATACCCCTACCCTTTTTGTTGCAGTATGTACTTGACTCAACTCTTTCCTATAATTTTCAGAGTCTGTTTCATTGGCTGCTTCTTTATGACAACCCCTACTCTTTTCTATAAATCTGTATTCAGAGCCAGAGTTTATCAAAATCAAGTTTGCTCTTTTTGGAGGGGAAAACAAGAAAATTTTTACAAGTGGAGTTATATACTTCCATCAGAAGTACATCAGGCTCATCACTGGTAGCTCATGCCTGTAATCCTAGCTACTCAGTGGACTGAGATCCGAGGATCACAGTTCAAAGAGAGTCCAGTCAGGAAAGACTGTGAGACTCTTACCTCCATTGCTCAAAAGCTAAAGACAGCATCCAGGCCCTGAGTTCAAGAACCAGTCTACCAGCACATATATACACAAAGTACATCAGATTTGGTTGTCTGTACTTCTGTGACAATAGCTTTTAATGATTAGATGAGCTATAAATATAGTTCATCTATTTATAGCTTCTGTATATAGGCTTACCAGTAGCTAAAACTGGTAATATTAGTTCCTTCTTCACTGACAAACACAAATCCTTATGAAGAAAAACTTGCCTATAATCCAATCTACTAAAAAAAGAATTTGTAGAAGATCACGGTCTCACCTTAGCCCAGGCAAAAGCACAAACCCTATCTAAAATACAAACTAAATGTAAAAAGGTTGGGGTCATGATTCAAATGATAAACCACTTGCCTAACAAGCACGAAGCCCTGAGGTCAATTATCAGTACCACCAAAAGAGGGGGAGAAAAGAGAGGAGAAAGAGGAGGAAGGGAGAGAAAGAAGGGAAGGAAGACAGGTAAGAGAACAGAGGGAGGGGAGAGAGGGAAGGTGAGGAGGAAGTGGACGGAGGAGAGGAAGTGAAGAGGGGGAAGGAAGAAGTGTTCTCTTCAGCAACTTATTATTGTAAAGCAAAAGTTCATTAAAAAAAAGAAATAACAGATTATTCTCTTTATTCTTTCTCTAAATCTACCAGCCCTTTAAATAATCAATTAGTTCCCTTGAATCCAGCAAAGGCTATTAAGTGAGGGGGCTGTTTATTTTTTTTGTGGTGATTTTTTTGGGGGGGGTCCGTTCATGGGGCCTGAACTCTGGGCCTGGGCGCTGTCCCTCAGCTCTTCAGCTCAAGGCTAGCGCTCTACCACTTGAGCCACAGCGCCACTTCCGGCTTTTTTCTTTTTGCTTATGTGGTGCTGAGGAATCAAACCCAGGGCCTCAGGCATGCAAGGCAAGCGCTCTACCACTGAGCCACCTTCCCAGCATGAGGAGCTGTTTAAAAGATTTCACTATGCTGGGCACTGGTGGCTCACACTTATAACCTAGCTACTTAGAAGCTCTGAGGATCACTGTTCAAAGCCAGCCTAGGCAGGAAAGCCTTATCCCCAATAAACTGGTAATGAAGTTATAGCTCAAGTGGTAAAGTTCTAGCCTTGAGCAAAAAAGCTCAGGGACATTATCTAGGCTCTCAGTTCAAGTCCTAGAACCAACAAATAAAGACTTACTTACATGTAGATACATACATACATACATTCATACATATATACATATTCACTATAAAGTAATAAGCTAAATCATATATATTAGAAACCACTGTATCTATTGTCATTACTGATATTCAAATTATTTCATCTTTAACCAGAGGAAGTCTCTTCAGCTTGATTTTAAAGGTCTTTTGACATGATATAGTCATTGGTATCTCTGTTTCTTTTGCGTATGACAAGATGCTTCAGTCTCATGGGTACATTTCTTGTCTCAGACAAGAAACAGCAACCATGCCAGGCATCAGTGGCTCATGCTTGTAATCCTAGCTACTTAGGAGGATGAGATCTGAGGATCATGGTTCAAAGCCAGCCCAGGCAGGAAAGCCTGTGAGACTCAACTCCAATAACCACCAGAAAACCGGAAGTGGCACTGTGGCTCAGGTGGTAGAGTGCTCACCTTGATCTGAAGAGCTCAGGGACAGCTCCCAGGCCCAGAGTTCAAGCCCCATGACCGATGGAAAAAAAGAAAGAAAGAAAGAAACAGCAACCAATTTGTTCCAATAAAACTGATATTTAGAGATCACAATCAAGATGCTGGGAGTGTGTGTGCCACTACTGGTTAATATTTCTAGGTGTTTCGGTGCCTAGACCTATCAACTTGCTCTTCAGCATCTTCTTTTAGAAAAGATAAACACATCAGGATTTTTTCAGCACAATTCAGAAAGACTATATATATTTTTTTGGGGGGGGATCCGGTCGTGGGACCTGAACTCTGGGCCTGGGCGCTGTCCCTCAGCTCTTTAGCTCAAGGCTAGCACTCTACCACTTGAGCCACAGCGCCACTTCCGGCTTTTTTCATTTTGCTTATGTGGTGCTCAGGAATCGAACCCAGGGCCTCTGGCATGCAAGGTAAGCACTCTACCACTGAGCCACCTTCCCAGCCCAGAAAGACTATTTTTTTATGTACTTACAACTACATCTATATTTCCCTCCTATTGTGCCATAGAGCCTAGCTCCCAATTAGACATTATTCTGCTTTATTTCACAATAAACAAATAATTACTTTAAACTAACATAATCAACTATCACCAAAAAAAAAAAAAGTATAGTTCACTTCTACTAAGGATTCAAATTACCTTTTTTTGAACTCAACCAAACAGTTGTTCTCTGTGTGGTTTTCCTGTCATTTTCTTTCAGTTTTTGGAATTGCTTTTTCAAAGATTTCATCTGTTTTATAGTTACATAAAATATCTACATGATTCAAAAGTCAAATCTACAAAATAAAGGATATTCACAAAAGCTTTCCCTATTACCTTTATTGTTCTTTTCTTTCTCCTCCTCATTTCCAGAGAATACGCTTGTAGATACGGCTTGTTTCTTCTTGACAATAACTTTTATTGTTATAAAATACTCTTGTTTCTATGCAATGTTTTCCCCCTCTGTATTCTGCCTCTGTCACATAACAAACTGGTTTGAAACTTCTGTTTTCTTTTTCTATTTGTTTGTATACCCTTGCCCAACATTTTATTTTACTCTTGTTTTTTCTTTTTTGTAATAGTACTGAGGTTTGAACTTGAGCATTCATGATTGCTAGGCAGGTGGTCTACCATTTGAGCCATACTCCCAGAACTTTTTTGCTTTAGTTGATTTTTCAGATAGAGTCTTGTGCTTTTTGCCTAGACAGGTCTTGAACTGTAATCTTTCTACTGATGCCTCCCATAGAGCAGAGATTACAGGCATGGAGCTGGGGTTTCACTAACTTTTTGCCCAGAGTAACCTTGAACAAAGATCCTCCCAATTTTCACCTCCCAAGCATCTAGGATCACAGGTCTGGCTAGTCCTCCCTATTTGTTACTTTTTTTTTTAAATTCTCTCTCTCTAAACAATACTGAACTTGGTTCTCTTCCCCTCCCCACCTTCTCTTTCAGCATCTTATATCAGGTAGTATCCTTTTTTGCACCCAGTTAACACTTAAAGGGTAACTACTTAAATTACATAGGTATAGATATTTTTAAGGCCATAACTGAGCTTATGCCACTATTCATATGCTCTCCCTCATTGTCTTTCTTTCTTTCCTTTCTTTCTTTCTCCTTCCTTCCTTCCTTTTCTTTCTTTCTTTCTTTTTTTGTTGGTCCTGGGGCTTGAACTCTGGGCCTGGGTGCTGTCTCTGAGTTCTTCAGATCAAGGTGAGCGCTCTACCACTTGAGCCACAGCACCACTTCCAGTTTTCCAAGTGGTTTATTGGAGATAAGAGTCTCATGGAGTTTTTTTCCCTGGGCTGGCTTTGAACCACGATCCTCAGAGCTCAGCCTCATGCGTAGCTAGAATTACAGGTGTGAACCACCGGCGCCCGGCCATGTTGCATATTTTTAAAGTGACATTAATCAAAGTAAGTATGAAACATACTATGTCTCTTTTATACCATTGTTTAATCAGTGCTCCCAGCTACACATGTACTTAAATGTCTCCTTATCAGTTCTTATGTTAGCATCAATTAATTCATTTTGCTTTCTGAAGCTCCTTAAAAGAAGTTCAGAAGAATAGTTTTCCTCCAATCCTTTACATGTTCCTAGCAGTTTGTATATAACCTTTATTCCTAAAGTTTGGCTTGACTAGATATAAAATCCTCTCAAATACTTTCACTGAATTTCTTAAGTTTGTTATCCTATTATCTTTTGGCATAAAACCACTATTGTTAATAACCAGTGACACTGTGCTTTCCTTTCTTGTCAAGAAATTTGGTATTTTTGCCTAAATAATAAAAATATTTTAAAATTTCAGCAGTTTGAACACTTTTTTCTCATTAAAATGGATCTTGTTAGGTAGTCCCAGCTGACCTTGAAGTCCTAAGTGCTCCTGAATGCAAGTGACCATCCTGCCTCATCCTTCCAAGTAACTAGTGTTACAGATGCACACTACCACACCCAGGCAGAATTCATTTTGGTGTAATCATTCTCATGTGACTTCTTAAAATCATGAGATTTTTATGGACATATTTTAAATAGACTTATATTTCAGTTCAGTTTACTTAAAATATAGTTAATAACTTTTGCTTGTATCATTTCTTTGGGTTTTATTCAGATACCTACATTTTATGCATGTAAATCATTTTAAACTTCTTTTTTAATATGATGCCTACATATGAGTTAAATACTTTAGAAGTAACACAAATTCTCTATGGCTAATAGAATTTAAGGAGAATGAAATGACAGCTATGCATGCAAATCTCCCAAATGTCAAACTCATTTATATAATTTGTGTATTGAATTTTAAGATTTTAACCTATTTTTGCGATTTTTCTCAAGTCCTTTTAGTTTCTTCATTTGCGTTGTATTTTAAAATGTTTTTCATCTTTTTCTCTTCAAATATTGTCTGTGCTGTTGTTTCTTTCCTGTGTTTTTACAGTTTCCATATATAATTTTTTTACCTGTTTAAGTTCTACTTTTTCTTTTTTCAAATCTCCCTTTTCTCTTTCCTTTCTCCAATTACCTCATGTTTTTGGATTTTTATAAATTTTATTTATCTCTATCATTATTACTACTTTAGCTTATTTTGTTTGTTATTTTTTTTTGAGACAGGATTTCACTATGCCTCCCAGGCTACTCTGGAATTTGTGATCCTCTCGTTTCTACCTCTTGAGTGCTAAGAATACAGGTATGTATAGCCATATCAGCTCTTTTAGTTTGTTTTGAAATGTTCTTATCTGACTCAATGTTTGTTTCTGTGTGATTATATTTCTCTTGAGAAGATTTTTATTCTACTCTTCGCTTCTTTCATTAAAATAATCTTCTTTGTAATTCAATGAAAATGCTCCTTTGGTTATTGATTAAATAAGATGTATTTTCCCATACTCTCAAGATAAGATTGTGGGTCAGTAACTTCCTTTCTCTATATTTCCCTCTTGTATTATTTTTTTACAAAGTAAAAAACAGGGAGTGCTAGAAGCCATCAGATCTTCACCTCTAAATACTACTCTTTACCGAAAATCCAGACTGCTTGGGGAAATAGCTGATTTCAAGCCTAAGACAGAAAAGCTTATTGAACCAGAAGAAACTATGCAAGGAATAAAGACACACACACACACACACATGCGCGTGTGCACACACACACACACACACACACACACACACACACACGAGATAAAGCAGCCAGTTTAAAAAGGTATCCACTTGTCAATCTAGGCAAGCTTCATCAGTCAAAAAAAAGTAATGATAATGAAGCGTTTTAACCCATTGAATAAAGTAAGAATCATAAATCCACATAGACATACACACATATATATACACACCTATATAAATATATGTATTCAAAAATGTAGAAAAATGCTGGGCGCCAGTGCTTGTGCCTGTAATCCTAGCTACTCAGGAGGTTGAGCATTAAGGATTACAGTTCAAAGCCAGCCTGGGCAGCAAAGCCTGTAAGACTCTTATCTTCAATTAAACACCAGAAAACCAGAAGGAGCACTGTGGCTCCAGTGGTAGAGTGCTGGCCTTGAGCTGAAGAGCTGAGGAACAGTACCCAGGCAGTTCAAACCCCA
>NW_012267348.1:4425541-4429419 GCF_000151885.1 Dipodomys ordii | reverse complement strand
GGAAGGAAGGAAGGAAGGAAGGAAGGAAGGAAGGAAGGAAGGAAGGAAGGAAGGAAGGAAGGAAGGAGAACACCATTTGGTATCCATTAGAGTAAAAAACTGTTTTTTGGCAAAACCCATCTACGGATGCTCTTTAAAAAAAGTCTGAATAGCAATGGGATATTTTCACAATCTTAAAGTATTTTCCTATATTAACTTAAAATGATAAAAGAATATTTTTACCATGGAAAAACCTGACGCATACCAATTTAATCAAGTGATGAAAGTTAATATTAACCTCATAAGAAAAATCAACAACATGTAGCTCCTCAACGGATGTAGTAAGAGATATAATGTCTTTTTTATTTATTTTTTTAACAAAAATAGCGTTTGAATATAAGGAAATACAAGACAAATACAAACTGAGGGAGATTCTATCAGATAACTAGCTTTTCCTCTTCAAAAATGTTTAGACCAAGTAACAAGAAAAGATTAAGAAAGCTAAAGAAATGTAACAATTAAATGTTACGTGATCCAGCACTCAGGGTCCTAGACCAGAAACAGAAAACAGACATAAGGAATAGTCCTGAGACTAGGGGAAACTAGCCTGTATCTTTTAAAATGTTCAAGTCATAAAAGACACAGATAACTTGAGGAACTGTTCCAGATTAAAGGAAATGTATATATGAGACATAACGACTGAATGTAATACATACTCCAGGATTTTCTTTCATTGTAAAAGTATTGATTGGGACAATCAATTGGCAAAATCTGAAAAGGATCTTTTATTTCCTTCCTTCCTTCCTTCCCTTCCTTCCTTCCTTTCCTTCATTCTTTTTCTCCCTCCCTCCCTCCTTCTCTCACTCTCTCTTTCTTTTCTTTCTCTTTCTTTCTTCCTTTCTTCTTTCTTTCTTTCTCTCTCTTCTTTCTTTCTTTTGTTGTGAGTCATGGGCCTGAATTCTAGGCCTGGGCGTTGTCCCTCAGCTCTTCAGCTCAAGGCTAGTGTTCTACCACTTGAGCCACAGCACCACTTCCAGCTTCTTTCTGCTTATGTGGTACTGAGGAACCCAGAGCCTTATGCTTGCAAGGCAAGCACTGGACCGCTGAGCCACCTTCCCAGCCCCAATAATTTACTTTTCTGATTCTGACATTTTATTAGATTCATCAGTTCTTGTTTTCAGAGGTCCATTAAAGTGTTTATGAATAAAAAGGCACCATGTTTAAAACTGACTCTAGCTCAATTATTGCTATATACATATGACCATATAGGAGAATGCTAAGCAAAATGAACTCTAAGACATGGACATAAGAGGTTTTTCTTTGTTGTTGTTTTTAATGTAATACATGATTTTTTTTTCTTTTGTGTTTTTCCCTCCTATGGTTTATCCCCTGTTGTCACTGTATTTGATTTTGGTACCCTGGGTATTGTATATATGTTTATCTGAATTAGGGAAGAGAAGGGGAACAAAAAAATGGTAAGAGACAAAGGACAAAGGAACCAATGCAAGAGCAATACTCACAAGACACTATGTTGGAAATGATTTGTATAACTTGGGGGAAAATGGGGGGAAGGAAAGAGGGAGAAAAATAAGGGAGGGTAACAAGTTCAACAAGAAATGTACTCACTACCTTACTTACGTAACTGTAACTCCTCTGCACATCACCTTGACAATAAAATTAAACTGATTCTCAAGCCATTAAAAAAATGTGTGGGCGGGTAAGAAAGGATAAGGCAAATATAGTAAAGTATCAACATTTGGGGAAATTTGATAAAAGGGCCCCCAGAGTTTTTTACACTATTCTTTAAAATATTCCTGTAAAATTGAACTTGTATCAAAATAACAAGTTAAAAGATGCCAGGTGTAGAAGCTCATAACTATAATCATAGCTACTCAGGAGATGGAGATTAGAAGAACTGAAGTTTGAGGCGAGCCTGGGCAAAAAATTTGCACAATCTCCATCTCAACCAATATAAAAGCTAAGCATGGTGGTACTCAAATATCATCCCATAGGATCACAGTTCAGAATAGCCAAGGCAAAAGGCAAGACCCTATTTGAAAAATAAGACTAGAGACATGGCTAAAATGGCAGAGCACCTCCTGAGAAGGCTAAGGACCTGAGTCCAAACCCCAGGTCCACCAATAAAAGTTAAAAGGAAAATGAAATTAGAAACATCTGATATTTTCTTGAATCTTCAGTCTCTCCTTCCTTCCCCACTTTACCTTACCCTTTTCTTCTGCCTCATTTCTTGCTTCATTTCTATGGAGAACACTCTGCTGATTTGAAGCATCATTTGGTTCATTTTAAGAGTTCATAGTTACCAATTCCCATTGCTTAGGGACAAATGGAGAAAAGACAATAAAAAGAGAGACTCAACAGTACACTAATTTGGCCAGATGTACAGTCTTATAAGATGAAAAACAGCTGATGAAAATCTGATCTTTACAGAAAAAAATAACTTCAAAGGGGGGAAAAAACGTATGCTTTCCACATACTGGGAAATGTGCATTCTTTTTTATATTCAAAATGTTAACCTAAAAAAGCTCAGTAAACATATGGGCCATAGGCAATCCAAATGTTCTTACAGTAATCATCATGCCTGAACAAGAAGTATTTCCTTTACCTTCTGGGGCTTCAAGGGTCTTTTTATTCTGCTCACACCACCCAATGGGGTAGAGACCAGCCTTCCTGATGTCACACCAGAAGTCTGCTCTCCGGTCTTCCCCATAGCCATCATAACGAAGGAGAAGCAACTGTTCACAGGCGGTGATGATGGTGGCAACCCAGTAGGTTTCAGGATCTCTTTTCACAGCCACCTCCAGTTTCATCCCAGGAGCAAATCCATTTTGTAAACGTGTGTCCACCTGAAGAGATAAATTATATTAGGCCTGAGACACTTGTCTTAGATGAGTATTTCTCTACCCAATGTTCTTTTTTAGGACTTAGGAATTCTAAAGTAATAAAATCTTCTCAAGGGAAACCTGAGAAATTCCAGTTCTAACTCATAGGTGTGATCCACACAAAACATTTTTTTCTTTTTTTTTTTAATGTTTATTGTAAACGTGAAGTACAGTTACAGAAGTCAGGTAATGAGTACATTTCTTTATTAATTTATGTTACTGTTATATACAGAGGGATTACAATTACATTCCCTCATCCTCTCCCAGTCTCTCCTTCCTCTCTCCACCCACAAGTTGTATAGTTTATTTTCATCAATGTCTAGTGAAATTCACTGCTGCAGTTTTTCACCTGCTGCAGTTTTGCCCCTCCAGTCCTATATCCTTCCCCACGCCCTTCCAAAGATACACACTTGAATACACCATACATACACAAGGTACAGAAGACAAAATCATCGAAAACTAAAAAATTGAGAGATCTATTGTTCCCATATCTTGGAGTTTATTTCAATATGTATATTATTTTATATAAACATGAATAGTCACTTAGGCATTACACTTCTGTGTTTCTCTCCTAAGAGTATCCTTTTTTGATCTCACTGTGAAATATCTAGAATCCTGTATAATTTATTATATCCCAGTGCATTTTAGATCTAATTTTTGCATACCAGAGAAAACAGGTACTATTTGTCTCTCTGATCTTGGCTTACGTCACTTAACATGATTTGTTCTAATTCCATCCATTTCCCTGCAAATGACATTATTTTATTTTTTAATGGCTGTGTAAAATTCCATTGTCCATAGGTACTACATTTTTTTATCCGCTCATCTATTGTGGAACATCTAGGTTGTTTCCATATCTTGGTTATTGTGAATTGTGTGGCAATGAACATGGATGTGCAGGTGTCTTTATTGTATCCTGGCTCATCATGTTCAGGGTAGATGCCCAGGAATGGTACAGCTGGGTCATAGAGAAGGTCTATGTTTAGTTTTTTTTTTTTG
>NW_012267348.1:4422844-4424816 GCF_000151885.1 Dipodomys ordii | reverse complement strand
TGAAGGACAGCGCCCAGGCCCAGAGTTCAGGCCCATGTCCAGACCCCCCTTTTCCCCCACAAAAAAAAAAAAAAGAATGAGCTAGACAAGTGGTAGAGCATTAGCCTTGAGCTGAGGGAAAAAGCACAGGCCCAGAGTTCAGGCCCCATGACCCACAAAAAAAAAAGGGGGCGGGCGCATGCTGGGAAGGTGGCTAAGTGGTAGAGTGCTTGCCCTGGGTTCCATTCCTCAGCACCACATAAGCAAAAAAAGCTGGAAGTGTTGCTGTGGCTCAAGTGGTAGAGCACTAGCCTTGAGCTGAACAGCTCAGGGACAGCGCCCAGGCCCAGAGTTCAGGCCCCACAATCAGAAAAAAAAAAAAAAGAGCCAGAGTTGGAGGTTCTGTTGCTGTGGTTAGTCACAGGGCATCTCAGGCTTTAAATTGCTGCAGCAACATCTAGTATTTTAGCGTACAGTCCTACCTGCTAGAGAGCCTTCTTTGTCAATGTCTGCTGCTCCACCCTCAGACTCAGGCCTTTTCTGTGTGACATTCTGCAGGCTGGGTTTTCCCCCTACAACAGGCTGCTGTTAGACAGCACTTTCTAACTTGGCTGTGCAGGGCATGTAACCAGGCTTAGGTTCTGTGTTCCTGAGTAATGGAGTGAGGACTTCTCAGTAATCCTAACTCACCCTCAACTGTAGAGATGGAGGAGCTGATAGCAGCAGTATTAAAGTTTTTGTTCAAGAAGATCCAGATAAGGTTTAATACTTTTTCTAAGTGAGTGCTATTCCTTCAAACCAGAATGTGCCATAAGAAAAGCTTTCCTCCCAAATATGCACTCTCCTCTCCCTCTCTCTCTCTTTTGCTCTCTCTCTCCTCCCCCCTCTCTCTCCTTCCTTCCCTCTTTTTTTTTTTAGGTGGAGGCAATAGTGGCATTTGAACACAGAACCTTGAGCAGTTATTTTTTCTAGTTTTTTTTTATTATCTTAGAAGTTGACATTTAACAAAACAGTGTATAAATACAATATATCAAGAAGCATCTCTTGAGTTTTTAATGCCCAAGCTGGACTCAAATCACAATCCTTCAGCTTTTAGCCTCCCAATTAGCTAGGATTTCAGGCATGAGACACTAGTATGGTTTATCCTTCTTCAACCCTGTGTTCTCTCCTGTGTCCCAAAACAATTCAGCAAAACCCTCGCCAGGATTCTAGACATTCATCTTCATGCACCAAAGACCTGAGTCATACTAGCTTTGCTTGAGAGATGCTAGCTAGAGTCATTCTTTCTCAGAATCTTCTCATACCCATGCTTGACTTTTACTATATCTGACAGCCCTTGAACATAATATATGATTCAGGCTTACAAATATTTCCTAAACTTGACAATGAAACAACATATGCATTTGTTTTTCACTTATTGTTTTGTGATTGAAAGAGGAAACAGTGGAATCTATTTTATATATCTTTAAAAGCATAGTTTTAGTAAGAGAATTTGTTCTCCATTTAAGTACTAGTGTAATTTGGGTATTTATCAGAATAGAAATAATATTTAAAATAACTCAAATATAGTTGATAATTACTAATGTGCCTTTCTATTCAAAAAAAGAACACTAAGACAATTTTAAAAGATTGACAAACACAATGAAGATAAAATACTCAACTGGGATGTACAATTCTTTAGATTTCAACCTAAAAGAGACACAATGAACTAAGAATCAGAGTAACTAATATGATTTGAGTTTATACATTAACGATAAACTGAAAATTGTGAGGCTCTTTAGCTTGTACAGACAACAGCTAAAAAGAACATGGTCTAACTTCACAAAATCATAGTAAACATTGAGTGTTAGTGTCATCCCAAATCCTAGACTAAAGGAACTATAAAACTTCCCAACTCCAACCCCTAATATATTTGGGGACAGAATCTTTATAGATAATGCCTCAGTCTCATCAGGCTACTATAACAAAATACCTTCGATTGAGTAATTTTTTT
>NW_012267348.1:4417129-4422794 GCF_000151885.1 Dipodomys ordii | reverse complement strand
TAGGGAGGTTGAGCATTTCTTCATGTGTCTATTGGCCATCCTTCTTTCTTCTTCAGAGAAGTTTCTCTTTAAGTCTTTAGCCCACTTATTTATTGGGCAGCTGTTTCTTTGAGGATTTGTTGTTAAGGTGGGGGGTCGTTTCTTGACCTCCTTGTATATATTGGGTATTAGGCCTTTGTCTAATATGTTGTTGGTAAAGATCTTGTTGGTTATCTTTCTAGTTTAGTAACTATGTCCTTAGCTGAACAGAAACTTTTTATTTTGATGCAGTCCTACTTGTTTCTCTCCTATCTGCTGTGTCCCTGGGATTCCATTCAAGAAGTTTCTACCCGTATCTATAAGCTCTAATGTCTCTCCTACTCTTTCTTGCAGTAGTTTCAAAGTTTTGGGTCTGACATTGAGATCTCATCCACTTCGAATTGATATTAGTACACAGTGACAAACTGGGATCCCGGATGCCCAGTTTTCCCAACACCAACTGTGGAAGAGGCTATTTTTTCTCCATTGAATGTCTTTGTGTCCCTTATCAAATATCAGATAACTGTAAGTGTATGGTTTTATTTCTGGGTCTTCCAGAAAATTCCATTGATCTTCCCATCTATTTTTGTGCCAATTACCAAGTAGTTTTTATTATTATGGTTCTGTAGTAGAGTTTGAAGTCTGGTATTATGATACCACCCACACTGCTTTCATTTTTTGCCTAGAACTGTTTTGATTATTATAGGTCTTTTGTTGTTCCATATGAATTTTTGGGTTGCTTTCTCTATCTCAGTAAAGACCATTAATGGGATTTGGATGAGAATTGCATTGAATTGTGTCTCATTTTTGGCAGTGTGGCCATATTCACAATATTGATTCTACCTATCCATGAGCATGGTCTTTCTATTTCCTAGTGTCCTCTGATTTCTTTCTTCAGCTTTTTATAGTTTTCACAACAAAGATCTTTTATCTTTGGCTAGGTTTATTCCTAGGCATTTTGTTTTTTAGGCTATTATTGCAAATGGATTCCTTCCTTCCTTCCCTCCTTCCTTCCTTCCTTTTCTCCCTTCCTTTCTTTTGTTTTCCTATCCTGGGACTTGAACACAGGGCCTGGACACTGTCCCTGAGCTTTTTTTGCTCAAGGCTAGCACTCTACCACTTGAGCCGCAACGCCACTTCTGGCTTTTTCTGTTTATGTGGTACTGAGGAAATGAATCTAGGGCTTCATGCATGCTAGGTAAGCACTCTACCACTAGTCCACATTCCCAGACGAGTACATTTCTTTTTGAACAATGCTGCCTCTTCCCTCATTTTCTTCCAGCTTTTTCCCTCCCTATCTCCTTCCCCTATAAGCTGTATTTCAACATACTGTCTAGTGAATATCACTGCTGCATTTGTTCACCTTTGTCCCACCATTTCTGTGCTCTCCTTTACCCTCCCCCAAACAGATAAACTCACATATAAGACAAAAGGTACAGAAATTAAAAACAGTGACAAAGGAGAAAAAAAAAGTAACAAACCTCTTGTTTCCATCTCTTGAAGTTCATGTCAAGAAACCTCATTATATATGGTCATATGCACATAGCTTTTAAACCTCTGTGATCCTCTCCTAAAATAATCCAGCTTTGGTCTCACTGTGTGAATATTTAAGAGTCCTATCCACGTGTAATTTTTTGTCTTTTGCCATCCATTTGTATTTACTTGTAGCTCTATAGGAACATTCTAATTACCACATAAACCAGACAACCTATGTTTCTTTGGAACTGGCTTACTTCACTTAATATAATTTTTTCCAAGTCTTTCTATTCCCTTATGAATGCGGCAATGTCATTCTTTCTGATTGAAGCAATACCATTGTGTATATATACTTCATTTTCTTGATCCATGCATCCACCAAGGGTATCCAGATTGATTCCATATCTTGGCGATGGTAAACAATGCTGCAATGAATATGGTTAAGCTGGTGCCTTTAGTGTGGTCTTGTTTGTGGTCTAGTGGATAAGTGCCCAGGAGTGGGATTGCTAGGTCACAGGGAAACTCTATGTTTATTCTTTTGAGGAACCTCCACATTGCTTTTCAGAGTGGTTGAACAAGTTTACATTCCCATCTACAGGGTAGTAGTGTTCCCTTTTGGCCACACTCCAGCCAGCTTCATTATTGTTATTTTTCTTGATAATGGCCAACGTACCAGGGTGAAGTGGAATCTCAATGTTGTTTTGATTTGCATTGCTTTTATGACCCGAGATGTTGGACACTTCTTTATGTGTCTATTGGCCACTCTTGTTTCTTCTTCTGACAAGTTTCTCTTTATATTTTTATCCTACTTATTTATTTATTTGAAGGTTTGCTTTTGGGGGTTAGTTTTTTGTGTTTGGTTTTTTTTTTTGGTCGACCATGGGGCTTGAACTCTGGGCCTAGGCACTGACCCTCAGCTCTTCAGCTCAAGGTTAATGCTCTACCACTTCAGCACAGCACTCCTTCTGGTTTTCTGGTGATTTATTGGAGATAAGAATCTTGCAGACTCTCCTGCCCCAGCTGGCTTTGAACTGTAATCCTCAGATCTCAGCCTCCTGAATAGCTAGGATTACAGGTGTGAGCCACCAGTGCCCTGTAGGGGTTTTAATTTTTTGAGCTCTAAATGTATTTTAGATATGAGGCCCTGGTCTAATACATAGCTTTCTGATGCAGGTAGACTTTCTATTTATTGCTAGCTATGTCCTTTGCCATGCAGAAACTCTTCAGTTTGATGCAATCCCATTTATCCAGTCTTTCTTTGATTAAACAAAATAAATTTCAATGCTGCTTTCTTGCTTATGACAATGAAGGAACTTAGCATTCTTACCAAAGCAGTCTCTCATGATTATAGAAATGTTTTTCTGTTACATTACTAAATAGCCTACATTTTAACCACCTTCAACATATTGCTTTAAGAGTGATTTCTAGATCACTCAACAAAAACTGTATGAAACGAGAATAGAGGACCAAAAGAAGCCATAACTTTCATGTTATCTTGGTTGCATGTTTCTTTCACATGTGAAAGTTAGAACTAAATTACAAACATGTATGAAAACACATACATGTCCCTGTACATACACAAATTGACGAAAGAATGGTACATGCAGGGGAAGATGCCAAAGATACAAGTCTTTGAACAAGTAACTTACAGTTTAAAAAAATGAATACTATAAAGCTGAAACATATTTTGTCAGGGGTAGGGCAAATTAAAAAAAGAGGGAGGGAAGATGAATGGAGAGAGAAAATATGGGCAAATACAGTCATAATTTTAATGTATATGACTTATATCACATGTCGGTTTCTGTACCTTTGCCAAGAAAAAAAAAAAAAAACGGCTCCATGTAATTTAAGGGATGGTTGGGGTTAGGAGAAATGGAAGAATCTGATGTAAGAGATGACACTGATCAAGATGCATTATACACATAAACTCCATATTGAACTGAAACCCCACTCACTTTTTTTTTTTTTTTTTTGCCATTCATGGGGCTTGAACTCAGAGCCTGAGCGCTATGTCGGGGCCTCTTTTTGCTTAAAAGTGCTCGACCACTTGAGTCACAGTGCAACTTCCAGTTTTTTTCTGAGTAGTTTATTAGAGATAAGAGTCTCACAGACAGGCTGGGCTGGCTTCAAACCATGATCCTCAGATCTCAGCTTCATAAATAGCTAGGATTACAGATATAAGCCACCAACACCCAGCTAAACCCCTTTTTGAAAAAGGAAAAAGATATGCTTTCTATACTGAGAAATCATGCTCTTAATAAATATATGAAGGAACAAAAATAGATTAATAAATACCATCCATCAATTAAAAAAGTAAGAGCTTCATTGAGAAATGACTATAATTACAGGGAAGGGAGAATATATCAAGAGCTTTGGAATGTTTTGTGATACAAGAAAGGAAAAAAATATAATATGATATATAATATATATATATGATTGATACGATTGGGTTGGGAGGGTATGCTGAATGGAAACAGTAGGCAATAAATCCTCTCAAACAACCACACTTAGAATAATAAAATGAGAGCAGGAGATTATAAATCATAAGCTTAAATAAATATCAATGAGGAGAGAACAGAAAAGAGAAGAAAGTGGAAAAGGAAGAGGAAGAAAATGAAAAGAAAGGAAGAGTAGAAAAATACATCAGGCTGGCTTCAAACCAGGATATTCTAGTTAACTTTGATCAGTTAAAGTAGTAGATGTGAGCTGGGCAACTTGCTCACTCCTATAATCCTCGTTACTCAGGAAGCTCAGATATGAGAATACTGGCTTGAAGCCAGCCTGGGAAGGAAAATCTGTGAGACTCTTATCTTTAATTAAGCACCAAAAAATCTAGAAGGGGTGGTACGGCTCAAGTGGTAAAGCAACAACCTTGAGGGAAAACCCCAAATGAAAGCATTAGATCTTGAGTTCAAATCCCAGTACTAGAAGAATCTTATAGGAAAAAGCTTTGAGATTATGCAGATTCCATTTCTTGCTTACCATGTTTATTTGAATGGTGTCTAACTGTGATTTTTCTTTGATGGGCCCAGGCCCATTTTTATTTTTTTATTTTATTGTAAAGATGCTGTACAGAGGGGTTACAGTTACATGAATAAGGCAATGAGAACATTACTTGTCAATCATTGTTACTCCTTCCCTTGTTGTCCCACTATCCCTTCCCTCCCAGACCTCCCTTAGGGCCTTGTGTTCTCATTTGGCTTTTTCACTCATGGCTTGAACCACACCTCCAATTCTGTTTTCTTTTGTTTTTGCTGGCTAATTGAAGGCAAGAGTCTCAAGGATTTGTCTACCTGGGCTGGCTTCAAAACAAGACATTCAAATTTTAAGTCTCCTGAGTAGCTAGGATTAATAGGTATGAGCCACTGGTACCCAGCTCATGTCTTTAACCTTAATAATGGCTTGAAGTTCGTTGCAAACTCCATTTCATTACATTTATTCCTAGACACTTCATGTTTTTATGCTATTATATTTTCATTTAGTTCAAAATAACTAAAATTTCTCTTTAGAGTTCTTCTATGACTCAGGTATTACTTAGAAGTATGCTGCTTAATCTCCAAGTATTTGGAGATGTTACACTTATCATTCTACTACTGATTTCTAGCTTAATTCCACTGTGCTCTGAATTACAGGCATGAGCCACCAGCACCCAGCTCCTTGTGGTTTTAAAAGGATGTATTAAATATCCATTTTATATTCTTTCTCACATCAATTATTTTTAAAAATTTTAATGGCTGCCCTAGAGTCTGCAATTTACTTATTCAAAGTATGCAGAGATTCTCTGCACTTGCATATTCAAGATCATCTTTGAAATAACACTATACCACCTCGTGGGCAGTATGAGTACCTTATGATAATAAAATTATTCTAAATCTTATCCCCTATCTCTGCATATTCTTCTCCTGTTCTCATTTATATCTCATGTCATTTATAAATAATAATACATTTCTACAGTTATTATCCTAAACTGTTATCTGTTAGTTCAATTAAAAGTAAGAACAATTAAATATTTTATCTTTTTGCTCCTTTCTCTAATGCTCTTTCTTTCTTGTTCCTTCCTCAAAAACTATGCAAGCGCCGGGCGCTGGTGGCTCACGCCTGTAATCCTAGCTACTCAGGAGGCTGAGATCTGAGGATCGCGGTTCAAAGCCAGCCCGGGCAGGAGAGACCG
>NW_012267348.1:4399360-4411839 GCF_000151885.1 Dipodomys ordii | reverse complement strand
GAACCCAGGGCCTCATGCATGCAAGGCAAGCGCTCTACCACTGAGCCACCTTCCCAGCCCAGATTGAGTAATTAATAAACAAAAATTTATCACTTTTTTTTTCCAGTCCTGGGGCTTGAACTCAGGCACTGTCTATGGGCTTTTTTGCTCAAAATTAGCACTCTACCACTTGAGCCACAGTACTACTTCTGGCTTTTTCTGTTTATGTGGTACTGAGGAATTGAACCCAGGGCTTCATGCATGCTAGGTAAGCACTCTACCACTAAGCCACATTCCTAGCCCCTCATTTACAATTCTGGTAGCTCAGCAATCCATACATAAAAGCACCAGCAATTCAATATCTGATGAGAACTACCTGCTTCAGAAGTGGTACATTCTTGCTGTGTCATCACAGCAGAAGGAAAAAAGCAAACTCATGTCCCTTTTATAAAGGTACTAAGGCAATTCAGAAGAGTAAAGGTCTCAAAATCTAAACATTTCCCAAGTGCCACACTTTTTCATTGGGGATTAGGTTTTAATGTTTGAATCTGAGGGGTAGTAAAGAGCACAACATTCAGATCACAGCAGAGTTAATCAGATTAATAAGATAATAGGGAGAACTCAGTATGACATAATACCTTTATAAGAAGAGATACTAGAGAACACTTGTGCAGATGCAAATGTGTACTTATTGTGTACACACACTTTCCCCACCCTAGTCATATGTGCAAACGCAGTAAAAAAAAAAAAAAAAGCAGCCATCTGCAAACTAAGAAAAGGACCCTCACCAGAAATTGACAATGAATTTTCTATCTTGCCAAAGAACCCTAGTGTATCCCATGTCCCTTCCTGATCTAATTTCAGAGTATCTGCTCTTACCTCGAGGTCTTTGATCCCTTCCATCAGAAAGAATGACATTGCCCCATTTGTAAGGAAATGGAAATACTCAGAAAAAAAATCATATATGCCTAGAATAGTACTAGCAGAGGATCAAAATAGTACATATCACCATATAAAATGATATTAATCAAAATGAACTCCAAGAGTTTTTATTTATTTTTTTAATGTACTATGTGAAGGTTTTCTTTTTCCTTCATTTTTTGTTTTTTTTCCCTTTAGTTTATACATTGTTGCCACTGCTTTTTTATTTTTGATACCCTATGTCTTGTATATATCTTTATCTGATTTGGTGAAGGGAAAGGGAATAAAAAAAATAGTGAGACTAATGATAAAGGGTGAATCAATGCAACAGCAATACTCACAAGACACTAGGTTGGAAATGAACTTTACAACTTGGGGAGGAGGGAAGTCAGGGGTTGGGGGAGGGAAAGTGGGAGAAAACAAGGGAGAAGTAACAATATTTGACAAGAAATGTACTCATTACCTTACTTATATAACTGTAATCCCTTTGTATATCACCCTTACAATACAAGAGAAGAAAAGGAAAGGAAAAAGAAAAACAAAACCATAAAGGAGCTGAGCCAGATGACTCATGCCTATAATTCTAGCTACTTAGAAGGAACCACAACTGTGGTTCAAAGTTAGCCAGGGGAAAAAACTCTGAGACTCATCTCCAATTAACTACCAAACTCCTGGGCTGGATGTATGGCTTTAGTGGTAGAGCACTAGCCATGAGCAAGATCCTAAAGCCCAGAGTTTAAGACTCAGTACTAAGGGGTGGGGGGAGGAGGGGAACCTACAATAATAAGGGCAAAGATATAAACAATTTTTCAATTTCTGAAGCTTTTTCACCAGAATAAGGACATATTCATAATCACTCAAAAAGAGAAGTACTGTACTATGGAGCAGAAAATGTACAAAAAAAAAGAAGTTTAGGCTTTTGTTTAAGCTCTTTGATATTCACTTGTTTAAATTGTTTGAATGTGGGCACACTAGTGGGAAAGAGGTAGGTGAATGAAAAAAGGGAATGAGGGACAAGTACAGTCAGAATATTCAATATGTGCATGTGATGAAGGAAGTGGGAAACATGAAAAGAGTCAGAGTTGGATGAGGGAGACTGATGGTAATCAAGAAGCACTGAACACAAAGACACACGTCGAACTGAAAGAAGCACTGAACACACAGACACACGTCAAACTCAAACCCCCTTGGTACAACCATTTGAAGTTTAAAAAGTTAATTTTTTTAAAAAGATAATGATAATTGAGTAAAGAAAAAAAATTATAGTATAGCTCATTTTTCTCAACACAGGTAGCAACAAGAGGAAAAAGGAAGAGCCATTCAAATTTTTTCAAATGCTCCAACTTAAAATCATTTTAAACTATTAAACAACATAATAATTAAAAGGGATATAACCAGTAAAACAAACATAGCTATCACTTACATGTTTAAAAGACCCATAGGGAACTGCTGTGGACCCTGTCTCTTCTAGATAATCTTCCCAGCTTAATTCCACTTCTTCCATACCAGATCCAGTATCTGGAATTCAATACAAAATGAAACAGGTGAGAATCCCAACTAAATAAATTAAGAAAGAAATTAATTACAGAATGTTCTTCAATACAAGTTAACTGGTTTTAAACCAAAGAATTAATTGAATCTTGGCTTTTTGTACTTTTTTTCTGCTGTTTACAAGTAGGTGACCTTAAAGTACTGGTTATTGATGCAAAATAGCATTTATCTACCTGTCTTGGTGGCAAGTCATTAACTGTGAAGTTCATCCAAATGGATCATATGCAGCTAATTGAAGTATAAAAATTCAACCATTTAGTTTTCTTAATAGATATTTCAAACAAAAAAAATTCAATCTAATTCTGAGTATATTCCAACTGAGTAAAAGTACGAGTCAATATTTTACCTCAACCCAAAAAAAGATAAAGTCATCCTTGTTTTCTTTCCATTTTTCACTGTTATATCCAGTTCATAAAGAAAGTTTCTATAGGTACTATCCTTAAAATATATGGCAAATTTAATCACTTCTACCTATCTAGCATTATCTCTAGGTCAAAGCCTAAATATAGTAGCACTTATTTTCAATCTAGTTAAATAAGGTCTTAAAAAATCTCTAGGAGACTTAAAAGCCCTATGTGATCTGACTCTCTTGGCCATCTGCCTCCTCTTTCACCCATCAGACTTGCTACTCACTGTATTCAGATAACAGCGAGTTTCCCACCATTTTGTTTGCTATGTTTTATTTTAAGACAAGGTCTCACTATGTATTGAAGTAAAGGGGCCAGACCATGCTAGTCTTAATCCTCTTGTTTCTACCTCCAAAGTGCTAGAATTACAAGGAACTGGGATTAGTTAGGCATCTACCAACCACCACATCCCACATCCAGTTTTCTTGCATTTCTTTCTTTCTTTTTTTTTTTTGGTAGTACTGGGGATTGAACAAAGAGCCTCATACAAGCCTGACAAGCACTGCCTTGAGCCATACCCTCAATCCTTTCATTTTTCCATTTGCTTTTCAAAAAAGGTCTCAAACTTTTCCACAGGCCTTCCTTGGCCTGTAATTTTGCTACTTCTGCCTCAATAGAAGCTGGGATTACAAATGTGTACCACCATGCCCAGCTAATCATGTTCTTTCTCCAAGGTCTCCACATTTGTTCTTCCCTCTGCTCAGAGGCTTATCAGTTAATTAGGATCACACCTCTTCTCAAATACTGCCTCTTCAGAAAAGCCTCCCATACCTACCCATTCTAAATGGGTCCCTATTTCCATTTTCTTTATGGCATTCATTCCTATTTGACCAGTATACAATATTTTTTGTTTCTTTCTGTGTGTGTGTATGTGTGCACATGCTCACGCATGTGTGCCTGCATGCATGCATGTGTGCCCATGTGCATGAATTGCTCCCAGAACTTCAACTCAAGACTTGGGAGCTAGTCCGGAGCTTTTTTGCTTAAGGCCAGTTTTCTACCAGTTGAGCCACAGCTCCTCTAATGGCTTTTGGTGTTTAATTGGAGATAAGAGTCTCATGGACTTCATGCCCAGGCTGACTGAACTGCAATCCTCAGATCTCAGCCTCCTGAATAGCTGGATTACTAGTGTGAGTCACCAGTGCCTGGCACCACATGTTTTTTATCTTCCTTATGGGTCAAAACTCTGAGAAGACAGGAATTTTGTTTTGGTAATTCCAACATCTTTGTCATCTGGACTCAGGTGGTATACAGTAAACAACATTCATTAATTAGACAAAGATTTACATACTCTATTAGTCAATAACAGATTTCATATAAACTGCTTAAGAGAATGTTTCCTTATTTACTAATGTATCCCTCTTCCTAGCACAATGCTTGATACAAAGCTAGTTCTCAATAAACAGTTGTACCCTAGGCAAAGGCATGCTTCCCATAAACACAAGAAAGTAAATACAGGGATAGTCATAACAACACTGTAACAGACTAAAAGCAAACAGTAGAAGTTGTGGCAATACTGCCACAGAATACTGCCACATAATAGCTAAAATGAATGAACTAGTCTTGATATAGATATGTTTCAAACACACCCACACTAAGTAGAAAGGGCAAATGCAGAACAGAAAGTGAAGCTAGAAACAATTTATGCTTCAGAACAAAACAGCAGAATAATTTTATAATTATATGCATATTAGTAAGAGCAAGAAAACAGGAATAGAAAGAATATACATAAACTTCAACAATGATACCTTAGGGATAACAAAAAGAAAATAAATTAGAAGGGAAATACAAGAAACTTATTTGTTTTTTTCTTTTTTAAAAATGGAAATACATCATGGAGCATGGTGATACAGGCCTGTAGTTCCAGCTCTTGGGAGCTGGAAGCAGGAGAATGTAAAGTATAAGGCTAGCCTGATCTAGATAGTCACATCCTGTCTCAAAAAAAAAAAAAAAAATATATATATATAAAACACTAATGATCATACAACTATATCTAAACTATAAACAAAACCATCTCACACACATTAGGATAACTATTAGCAAAGAAACAGAAAATGACAAGTATTGGTTGAGTACTTGGAAAAATTATACCTGTGCACCACTAGTAGGAATGTAAAATTAAAAAGTCACTATAGAAAATTATAGTGACCTAAATTTTTTTTCAGAACAAAAATTTTTAACAGACACTTCTCATAAAAAGCCAAAAGAAATGAAAGGAGGAGCAAAAATATATTAATACTTGAGTGTTCATAGCAGTACTTACAATAGTCAAAAGGTCTTATCCACAGAAGAATGGATATGCAAAATGTTGTACATATACACAATGGAATATTATTTAACCTTAAAAAGAGGAAATCCTGTAGCATGCTACAACTTGAACTTTAAGAATGTAATGCTAATTGAAATAAATAAGCCAACCATATAATACTATATATGATGTCATTTACATGAGATACCTAGAGTAGTCAAATTCATAAAGACAGAAAATAGAAGGGTGGGAAAAGGAGAATGGAGAGCTATTGTTTAATTCACACAGAGTTCTCATTTGTAAAGATGTAAAAAGAGATGTATAGCAGTCTTGAACAAAAAAAAAGAAAAGGAAAGAAAAAAATAAGCGAGAGTACAAGGCCCTGAGTTCAAACCCCAGTACCAGCATATATAGCTAGAGCAAAAATAATTGTTAACATTTAACAAGTAATATGACAAAATTTATATTGCATCTACTTTGATACAGTAAGAAATCAAAACAAATATTAACAATGTTAACATTGATTAAATATTCACAGCAAGTACATCTCTGTTATTTTTTTCATATGTTTTTATGTATGTGAGATTTTTCATTAGAAAAACAAGTGACAAAGACTGCTTTGAGAATAACCTTGGAACTTTAGGCCAACTTCCACTACTAAACATAACCAGGCTGAGTATTCATAGTCCTGAGTAAGTACTTCAGTCCCTTAATCATTATGCTCTTCAGATAGTGATAATAATAATGATAATAGTAGTAGTAGTAGCCAGTAGTAGTGGCTCATGCTTATAATCCTAGCTATTCAGAGAAAAAGAACCAGATCCATTATCCTATGCCAAAAGAGACAAAAAGCTCATGACACCCCATCTCATCAGAAAAAGCTGGCCATGTGGCATCTACACATCTATCATTTCAGCTATGGCAGGAAGTATAAACAGAGAATCTTAGGCTAATCTGGACAAAAAGAAAGATACTGGAAGTGGCGCTGTAGTTCAAGTGGTAGAGCGCTAGCCTTGAGCTGAAGAGCTGAGGGACAGAGCTCAGGCCCAGAGTTCAAGCTCCACTACCAACAAAAAAAAAAAGAAAGAACAATACTACTTCAAAAAATAACTAAAATACAAAGGGCTGGAGGTTCAAGCAGTAGAGTGCCTGCTGAGTAAGTACAATGCTCTGAATTCAAATCCCAGTACTGTCAAATAAATAAAAAGCAACAATAAACCTGTTGGATTAGTCAACTAAATTCTTTCATATATCAAAAACTACCAAAACTGAGACAAAAGAAGACTGATGAACAAATATATGAAATAGTTAAAAAGAAACTCTTTATGAAAAGATGTACAGTTTTTTTCTAATATTAAGAGGCATGCAAATTACAACTATATGAAACATATGTCTGAGTACTTGAGGTAGAACTCAGACTCAGGGCTTTTTACTTGCTCAGTGGGTACTCTACCACATAAGGCTCTTTTTGTATTGGTTATTTTTGATACAGGGTCTTGCTTTATTCCCAGGCTGTGATCTTCCTACTAATGCTTTTCCGTGTTGCCAGTGATGACAAATACATGCCACTATATCCAGTTGTTGGGCTTCTTCTGTAACTAATATAACAGGCAACTGCCACAGTACTCAGACTTTGGCTAAAATGGAATATTAAAAACGTATTCTCAGGCTGGCCTCAATATCCCATGATCCCCCACCTCTGCCTCCTAAAGAAGCTAGGGTTATAGGCCTGTGCCACTGTGTCCAGGTTCAGATTGGAAAACCTTTCAAAGTCTGACAATGTATTCCATAAATGCTGTGATATGACAAGTAAAGCATAATAACAACTCCTGTAAAAGAAAACTAGGCAATATTCAATAAAATTAAATATATTCTTACCTTTTGATGCAGCAATCTCACTTATAGGAATCTATCCCAAAGATATGCTAGCAAAAATACAAAAAGACATATGTACAAAGCTATTCATTACAGCACTGTTTGCAGTACCACAACTGGAAATAATCCCAATGTCCATCAATAATGACCTGATTGAATACATAGTATATCCATTGAGTCTGTACTTTAAAATCAAGACATTTTAGTTTGGCATAGCTGTAAAAAGCAATGAAAATGATCTCTATATACTCAAGTAGAACAGTCTCCAAACTATATTAAATGAAATCACAGTATAGTGTGTGTGTGCGTGTGTGCGCATGTGTGTGTGTGTGTGTGTGTGTGTGTGTGTGTGTGTGTATGTGTGTGTTGGTAGTGAAGAGGCTTGAATTAAAGGCCTGGGTACTTTAAACCAGGAGCCTCAGAACTCAGCCTCCTGAAGTGTCTAGGATTACAGGTATGTGCCACAGGTACCCAGCCCAGAACAGTTTTTTGTTTTGGTCTCATTCCGAGATTCGTTTTTTTTGTTTTTTGTTTTTTTACCAGTCTGAACTGGGCATTGTCCCTGAGCTTGTTCAAGGCTAGCACTCTATCACTTTAGCCACAGTACCACTTTTGGCTTTTTCTGTTTATGTGGTACTGAGGAATCGAACCCAGAGCTTCATGCATGCTAGGCAAGCACTCTACCACTAGGCCACTTTGCTCATTGGCTGATGCTCTACACTTAGCAAGCCACCAACCCCAAGAACAGTTTACCTCTACTTTTTGTATACCATGGAAGAAATAGATGAGTCTGAGTATATGTGTACACACACACACACACACACACACACACACACACACACACACAAACGAAGAATAAATTAGAAAGTAAGGAAAGTGGTTGCATAGGTGGAGGAGAAATAAGACTGATTAATGATATCAGGGTAAAAGTAAAAATCTTGTTATCTAAATTTGACTTTGAAAGTATGTAGATATTTCACATAATTTAAAATCTCAATACTTGGAAGGGTAAGTCAGGAAAACTCCAAGTTTGAGGCCAGCCTGGGCTATATAATGAGTTGCAGGCCAGCTTGGGATGCATGAGACCTTGTATCCAAAAATTAAAAACAGAAAACAAAGAAGAGCCAAGAAAGGGGGCTCCTGTCTGCCTATAATTCCAGCTACTCTGGAGACAGAGATCAGATGGAATATGATTTGAGGCTAGCCTGAGCAAAAAGTTAGAGAGATGCCATCTCAACCAATGAGCTGGCATTGTGATCATAGCTACACACAGTTTAAAGAAAGCCCCAGAATTAAAAAAAAAAAAAAAAAAAGCGAGAACTTTTCTTAAAGTAAAAAAGATGATTATGACAATGACCTGGAAGCATGAGTTAAGTGCTAAAGCACTTGCCTATTAAGCATGAGGCCTTAAGTTCAAACCCCAATACTACAAAATATATAATTGAAAGAAAAAAAATTCAAGAAAGTGCAAATGAACTTAAACAAAAGAGCCTAATAGTTGCAAATCTAAAACCAAACTCAGAGCAGTATTACTTTAAGCCATGTAAAAATATAATTCTTTACGCCTGTCATCCTAGCTACTCCTAGCTGAGATCTGAGGATTGTGGTTCAAAGCCAGGCCAGGCAGGAAAGTCTGTGAGACTCTTATCTCCAATTAACCAGCAGAAAGCCAGAAGTGGCTCTGTGGCTCAAAGCAGTAAAGCACTATCCTTGAGCAAAATTGCCTAGGGACAGTACGCAAGCCCTGAGTTCAAGACTCCCCACCCCCCTAAAAAATTTCTCTATCACTCTCCCTTTCCTCTCTCCCTCCCTTCTTCACCCATCCTATTCTTGGGAGGTAGAGGAAGCTCAAGAGTTCATGGACACCTCATACAAAATTAGCAAAACCCTATCTCAAAAGAAAATACAAGATGGGCACCATTGACTCATGCCTGTAATCTTAGCTACTCAAGAGGTTGAGCACTGAGGATTGTGGTTTGAAGCCAGCCCTGACAGAAAAGTCCATTAAGATGCTTATCTCTGAGCTGGGCACCAGTGGCTCAGGCCTGTAATCCTAGCTACTCAGGAGGCTGAGATCTGAGAATCACAATTCAAAGCTACACTGGGCAGGAAAGTCTATGAGACTTTTTTTTTTCTTTTTTTTTGGGTCCAGTTGTGGGGCCAGAACTCTGGGCCTTGGCGCTGTCCCTCAGCTCTTTAACTCAAGGCTAGCACCCTGCCACTTGAGCCACAGCACCACTTCCGGGTTTTTCTTTTTTGCTTATGTGGTGCTGAGGAATCGAACCCAGAGCCTCATGCATGCAAGGCAAGCACTCTACCACTGAGCCACTGAGACTCTTATGTTAAGTCTGTGAGACTCTTATGTCCAGGAAGGAAGAGAGAGAGGGAGGGAGGGAGGGAGGGAGGGAAAGGAAAGGAAAGGAAAGAAAAGAAAAGAAAAGAAAAAGAAAAGAGAAGAGAAAGAAGAGAAAAGAAAAGAAAAGAAAAAGGGAAACTGGGCAATAGTGACTGATGATGTAATCTTAGCTGCTTTGGAGGCTGAGAATGAGAAGACTGCAGTTCTAGGCCAGCCCTAACAAAAATGTTCAAGAGTCTCCTTCTCCATGGAGGGAAGCTGAACGTAGTGGCATGAGCCTATGATCCTAGTAAGAAGATAAGCCTAAAGTAGTGGATTGCAACTCCATTATAAATCAGTTGCCTGGGCTTTAGAAAGAAGGACCTTACCTCAAAAACAACCAAAGAGCCTGGTGTCAGTGGTTGACACCTGTAATCCTAGCTACTCAGGAGGCTGAGATCTGAGAATTAAGGTTGAATTCAGCCTGGGAGGAAAGTCCATGAAATACTTATCTCCAATTAGCCACCAAAAAGCTGGAAGTGGAACTGTGGCTCAAGTGGTTGAGTATCAGCTAAAAGACTAAGGGACAGCCAGGTGTCGGTGGCTCATTCCAGTAATCATAGCTACTCAGGAGGCTGAGATCTGAGGATTGAAGTTCAAAGCCAGCCCCGGCAGGAAAGTCGAAGTGACTCCAATTAATCACCAGAAAAATGGAAGTGGATCTGTGGCTCAAGTAGTAGAGGGCTAACCTTGAGCTGAAGGAGCTGAGGGACAGTGCCCAGGCCCAGAGTTCAAGCCCCACAACCGACCAAAAAAAAAAGACTAAGGGACAGTGCTAAGGCTCTGTATTCAAGCCTCAGTACTGATACAAAAACAAAACAAAAAACAGGGTTGGAAGCATGGCTCAAGTGGTTGAGCACAAGTCTAGCAAGCACACCAACTTGAGTTCAAACTTTAGCACCATATTTGGGTGTGTGGCCCAAGTGGTAGAGCAAGGTAATAACCAAGGTTCAATCTCCAGTACCATGAACATATGAACCCGCTCTCTCGCTCCCTCCCTCTCCCTCTCTCTTTCTCTTTCTCCCTCTCTCCCATCTCACTTTTCTCTCCCCCCCCTCTTTTCTCTCTCTCTCTGACAGCAAACTTCAGGGAAACATTTCAAAGGCAAGAGTCAACAAGAAAATTTAAATTGCAGACTACTATTTTATTGATAGAATGCTTGCATAATTTTCAAACAACTGCAGGACTACTATAGTATCAAAGCAAATAAGAATATTAACATCATTAGGAAAAAAATTCCAAAGGACAATATAAAGCATAAAATCAAAGAAGTAAAAGTCATGCAATTTTAAATTAAATATAGATATTTACTAATATTAATATCCTATTAGTAAATATTAGTATGAAACCATGTGTTTTTCTCTTCAAAAGATACACATTTTTACCAGACATGGTGGCTCACGCTTATAATCCCTGATTCTTAAAAGGCAGAGATAGGGAGGACATGCTTCAAAACCAGCCTAAATAAAAAGTTAAGAGAAGCCAGGCACCAGTGGCTCATGCCTGTAATCCTAGCTACTCAGGCTGAAATCTGCGGATCACAGTTCAAAGCCAGCCCAGGCAGGAAAGTTCATGAGATTCTTATCTCCAATAAACCACCAGAAAACCAGAAGAGGTGCTGTGGCTCAAGCAGCAGAGCGCTAGCCTTGACCTGAAGCACTGAGGGACAGGGTCCAGGCCCAAGTTCAAGCCCCACAACTGACAAACTGACTAAATAAATAGAGACATCTATCTTGATCAACACACTGGGAATGATGGTGCATACTTGTCAGCTCAGCTACACGAGAGGTCATATGTAGGAGGATCATAGACTGAGGCTGGCCCTAGACAAAAGTGAAAAATAATCTAAAAGTAAAAAGGCTGGAGGTTGACTCAAATGGTAGAATGCTTGCTTAGCAAATATAAAGCCCTGAGTTCAAAATCCAGTATGACAAAAGAAAAAAATAGGTGTTTATTTATCTTTTTTTAAGTTACAAAGAAAAGAAAGGCTTTTTTTTTTTAAAAAAAAAAAAAAAAGCTTAGAGAAATGGCAAGTTCTAAGTTAGGAGCAATACACAGGAGATACCAAGGAATCTTAGGTGCCAGAAAAAGGACTGATATCAAAGATGGATGGTATCTCATCAAAAGAACACAGGATGCCATCTGAAAGAATTCTCACTGGTCCAGAATGATCAATTTGATCATCAAATAAACAATAGCAATAGATTCAAATGCACACACAGGTAATCCAAAAGTTAATAATAAGGCTGAAACAAAACAAATCAACTTCTGAAATGGCAAGGTAAATTTATTTTCCTACAAAAGCAGTAAAAATACTGGCTGGGAAAAAAGGGCTGGGAAGGTGGCTCAGTGGTAGAGCACTTGCCTTGCATGCTTGAGGCTCTGGGTTCGATTCCTCAGCACCACATAAGCAGGAGAAAAAAAAAAAAACCAGAAGTGGCTCTGTGGCCTAGTGGTAGAGCGCTAGCCTTGAGCTGAAGAGCTGAGGGACAGTGCCCAGGCCCAGAGTTCAGGTCCCACACCCAGACCCAAAAAACAAAAAAATAATAATACTGGCTAAAAAGGATATAGGAGCTGGGCATCAGTGGCTCGCTCATGGCTGTAATCTTAGCTACCCAGGAAGCTGAGATCTGATGATCATGGTTTGAAGCCAGCCCAGGCAGAACAGTCCCTGTGAGACTCTAATCTCCAATTAACCATATGTGGTGCTATGGCTCAAAAGGTAGAATACTAGCCTTGAGAAAAAAGAGCTCAGGGACACCATCCAGGCCCTCAGTTCAAGCCTGACAACTGACAAAAAAAAATTATATAGGATGAGCATTTCAAAATTACAGACTTAATAAAGGCAAAGAACTAGAATATCTGTTCAAACTAAGCTTCTGAGCCTTGTTTGATAGTGAGGGTGGCATTTTTAGCTGGAGAAATTATGCTTCTCCTTGTCATTTCAATAGTAAATTTTAGGACTGAAAATAACAAAAAATTTAAAATATTAACAACTCTTTTTTTTTTTTTTTTGTCGGCTGTGGGACTTGAACTCTGGGCCTGGGCACTGTCCCTCAGCTCTTCAGCTCAAGTCGAGCGCTCTACCACTTGAGCTACAGTG
>NW_012267348.1:4366084-4398170 GCF_000151885.1 Dipodomys ordii | reverse complement strand
ATATATATATATATATATATATATATATATATATATATATATATATATACCGAAAGCAAAAGGCAAAGGACAAAAGAAAACAATCCTAGCATATCAGGCAAGAATAAATAACAATGAGAAAAGTAAAAATATTGAAAAATATATTTCCTTTTAAAAATTATGTTCAATAGTTAAAGCAACAATGTTAACAATGTCTGAAATGGTTCCTATAATATTTAGAAAAAATATTTAACACAACTGTATTATAACTAACAGGATAAAGAAATATAGTAGCAGGTAAAGTGTCCATGTGTGACTCAAATAAAATGTTACTGTGTAACATCTAGAGCAACAAGTAATTATCTTTGCAGATAAGACATTAAAAATACTACAATTTAGAAAAAAAATCCTTGTTAAAAAAAATAAAGCCAACTAATTAAGAATGAGCCAAAAATATGAAGAGCTATTTCACTGAAGAGAATATAGGGATACCAAATACACACATAAAAAGATGTTCAACATTAGGGTCATTAGGAAAGTACAAATTAAGAGCATGATGAGCTGTTACTGTCCTGCTAGCAGAATGTCTTACATAAAAATGACATTTTTAAGCTAAGTGCTGGTGGCTGGTACTTGTAATCCAATCTACTCAGGAGGATGAAGCCTGAGGATCACAATTGGAAGTGAGCCTGAGCAGGAAAGTCTGTAAGACTTCTATTTCCAATTAACCACCAAAAGCTGAAAGTAGAGCTGTATCTAAAATGGTAGAGAGTTAGCCGTAAGCACAAAAGCTCAGGGACATCACTCACACTCGGAGTTCAAGCGCCATGATGAGCACAAAAATCAAATAGCAGTAAGAATGCAGAGATATTATATGTCTGCCACTGGTAATAATGGTACAACCACTCTGAAAAGTAGTCTGATAATTTCTTTATTAACTCTATAACCTAAAAATACTTTGTGGCATTTATCCACCTACAAATCATAGTCATATTTTAAAAAAAGAAACTCTCAAAAATATGTGATTATTCATATCTACTTATTTTAGCCATAACTAGAAAATGCCAAAATGTATAGGTAAGTAGTTAATATACTAGAATACATGCATGAAATACTATTAGCAATAAAAAGTAATGACAAATTAAGACTTCAACCTATTTTAAGGCTATTCTTTTCTCTTTTTTTTTGTAGTCTTAGGGTTTCAACTCAGGCTTGTTCAGCTTGCTCACGAAGTTGGTGCTCTATCACTTGAGCCATGATGCCTGTCTTCACTTTTTTCTAGTAAGTTTGAGATGGAGTCTCTTAAACTATCCTACCCAAGCTGGCCTCAAAGCTCCAGATCTCAGCCTCTTAAGTAGCTAGGATTACAGACCCTGAGTCTCCAGTGTATGGCAGGGCTATTATTTTGAAACAAATGAGCAAAAAATCACCATGGTAATATACTGATTTTATAAATGTTAAAATTATAAGGATAGAGAATAGATGAACGTTGGCTGAGGTTAAAGAAGTTAGGAAGAAAGAAGAGGCATAGGAAAACTTCACGACAATATAATAGTTTTATATCTTGATAGGCAGTTACAAGAGTCTACATGGAAGTATATTTTATACCAATATCAACTGGATTTTATATTGTATTACTGTTGTATGAGGAATGGGATAAACTAAGTGGAGGGACTGTAGAAACTATCAATGTTATCTTCATAGCTTCCTCAAACCCACAAATTATTTCAAATAAATCAAAATGAATAATAAACCTGAGATACTCACAAGGAAATTGGGAGAATTCAACTTGAGGCAAAAAGTGAGATCACATTTTTTTTTTTTTTTTTTAGTTGGTCATGGGGCTTGAACTCTGGGCCTGGGCACTGTCCCTCAGCTCTTCAGCTCAAGGCGAGCACTCTACCACTTGAGCTACAGCGCCACTTCCGGTTTTCTGGTGGTTTATTGGAGATAGGAGTTTCACGGTCTCTCCTGCCCGGGCTGGCTTTGAACCATGATCCTCAGATCGTAGCCTCCTGAGTAGCTAGGATTACAAGCGTGAGCCACCAGCGCCCGGCTGAGATCACATTTTAATGTTAAAAAAAACAAAAAACAAAAAAATCGCTGGGTATGGTGGTTACCCACCTGTCTATTCTAGCTATCTGAGAGGCAAAAGAGCATAGTCTGAGGCCAGTCTGGGAGAAAAAAATGCAAGATCATATATAAAAAATAACTAAAGCAAATGGTAGAGGGTCTGCCTTACAAACATGAAGCCCTAAATTCAAATCCCAGTACCATAAAAAAAGGATCCATCAAAATTAAAATTTTACTTTTAAGTTTGTTCATAAAAATTATTTTTAAGCAAGCATTATTAGTAATATTCCATAGTACTGGTAGTATTTGTCAAGTGTCAGGAGATGGCAATGAAAAACAACTAATGACTTGGAAGAACTTAAGTGGTAGAAAGTCAGATGATACAATGAAGACAAGTAATATAATTCTGCACCCTATAGAATAAATTATGTTCATCAGTACCAATACCTGCATCAGGCTGCTGCTCTCCACTCATCTCCACAGCACATGGGATACTTCCTCCCCATACAAAGGAAAGCCTTTGTGGTTCTGCTATGGTCCTCAGGTAACTTGCAATTTTCAAGCGTTTGCCCAGTGCGCAATCAAGGTCCAAATCAAAGTGCTAAAAAGACAAAAAGAACACACGATAGCCTGAATCTCAACATGGCATTTGACAGGGTTGGTTGACAGATTTAAAGAGGAAAAAAAAGATTACGAGGCGGGGGGGGGGGGGGAGGAACTAACAACTTTTTTTAAACAGAAACTTCTGTGTGTGCTGGTGCATGTAGAAAGAAGTGGAGAGGGAAGGAGAGAGGGAAGCTATCAAAAGCTTTGATAAGATATTTAAAGATTACAACAAATCAATATGGATATGAATCCTACCCTCTAAAATTAAAATTACTATAATTTGTACCTTGATTCCTTTCCATAAAAATTCCCAGTCCTAATCAGTTCCAAGGGTAGGGTTACCTTTCAAATCTGTCTTACCAAATAAATACAATTCAAAATATCATATCTTTATCTAGTTTTCCATTTCATTTCTATAGAATATTATGCAGAACTAAACTTATCAATATATTGTTCTTCAATTATAAATAGAATCTTTCCAAAATAAGTTCTGCACTCATTCTTTTTTTTCTGTTGTCTGTCATGGTGCTTGAACTCTGGGTCTGGGCACTGTCCCTCAGCTCTTCAGCTCAAGGCTAGCTCTTTACTACTTGAGCCACGGCTCCACTTCCGGTTTTCTGGTAGCTTATTGGTGATAAGAGTCTCATGGGTCTTTCCTGCCCGGGCTGGCTTTGAACCTGGATCCTCAGATCTCAGCCTCCTGAATAGCTAGGATTACAGGCATGAGCCACTGGCACCCAGCTTGCACTCGTTCTTAAATAACTTGTTTGAAACATAATTCACATACCAAAATTTCCTATTTTAAATATAAATCTAATAGTATAATAATATATAATATTAATATAATATACAATACACAATAAATATAAATCTAATAGTAAATTTACATAGCATGTAATCACCATCAAACTGACTTCGGAATATATCAATTCTCCTGAAAAGCATCATATTCATGTGGCAGCTCCTCCTCAGACTCATCCCTGAGTGCAAACACCACTAATCTACTTTGTCTGAACATTTCAAATAAATGGAATAATATGTGTTCTTTTCTATTGGTTTCTTTCATTGGGCATGATTTTGCAGGGGGAGAGAGAGGTACCAGTTCTGAAGCTTGAACTCAGGCTTGTGCACTGTCCTTGAGCATTTTAGCTCAACTCTATCACTTGAGCCACAGTTCCACTTCCATCAGTTCCACTTCCAGCTTTTCGGGCATGAGCCACTGGTGCCCAGCTCACTGGGCATGATTTTGAGGTTCACTCACATTGCAGAATGGATTAATCTATTTACTCTTGTTTTGTACCCAAGCAAAATAACAACAGTATTTTTATTCATGCCTGATAAATTACAAAGAGTAAATTAAAAAGGATTTGCTATAGGGAGGCATGATCATGAACTAACTGTAAGGGCAATAAACCAAGAAAACTATAAAAGTAGGATAGGTACTTTATAGAGTAGCTTTGAGAGTGACATTCTACAAAATTAAACTCCACATCCTTTTAAGAGATTTGAGTGCTACTGCATTCCTCGGTAATTGGTTCTCATAAACAGCTTCAATCATTAATTTAAAGTTTGTCAAGGTTTTAATATATTCCTTACAAAGATATCAGCTACCTAAAGCACAATAGCTTTGGATGTAAATATGGATATAGTAAACATGAAATACACAGGGATGGATTTTACTGTGATATTACTGTAACATGTACACAATGTATTTCAATAAATCTTCTCCCTTCTATATCCTCCTTACTTCCCTTATCCTTTCCTAATACAGACTCAATAGGTTTCATTTGCTCTATTTTCATGTCAACAATCTATTTTTACCATATTCACTCTATTCTAGCTATGCTCATATATTATCATAGCAAATAAAATGAGGTAAAGACCCTTTCAGCCTTTAATAGCTATCAGAACTGTCACTCTCCAATTTAAATAAATGCTGGTCCTCCTCCCAAATATATCATACATTATAAGCAATCAAACCTACACTTTCTCATATAAAGAGCTCAATAAAAAACAGACTGATATTTAAAGCCAAGTTACCGTCCCATGGTTTAATTTTCTACCCCAAGCATTTGAACAGCAACACTTCATCTACTAATTCATTTCATTACCTTCATACTTATCAATACCATCTAATTACCATTCACTATTTAAGGAATTGGAAGTAAAATGAGAGGATGGCCCCTGCTTTCATGAGGCTTATTATGGTAAACTGGGGAATTGGGCAAATTATTTTAAAACAATTATTTAAAGAGTTATGAAGGGGGCTGGGAAGGTGGCTCAGTGGTAGAGTGCTTGCCTTGCATGCCTGAGGCCCTGGGTTCCATTCCTCAGCACCACATAAGCAAAAGGAAAAAAGCTGGAAGTGGCGCTGTGGCTAAAGTGGTAGGGCACTAGCCTTGAGCTGAAGAGCTGAGGGACAGCGCCCAGGCCCACAGTTCAGGCCCCACGACCGGACCCAAAAAAAAAACAAAAAAAAAAGAGTTATGAAGGAAAAGTATTAGGTTCTAAGATAAAATATGAAGTCAGATCTAACCTAAATTGAGAAGTCACTGACCATATTCCTGAAAAAAAAAAAAGCTGAGTATAAGAAGAAACAACAGTTAGGCAAAAGGAGGAAAAAGGGAATAGTAACCCAGGCATAGGGAACAGTCACATATATTGTTGGAAAGTGAGAAATGGAGAGAAGGTCATTGTGTTCACCAACAGTATAAGTGGCACAAAACTAGGCAGGGAAAGAAGTAAAAGGGACTATTATTTACTGAGGACTTACAATGTGCTGGCGCTGTTCTAAGCACTTAAACATATAAGTCCATTTACTATTTCCCAAAAACTCCACCCAGTGAGCACAAAAATAATTCTGTACCTGCTCCAGGACCAATAGCTAGATCATATCAAGTTTTAAACCTAGCAAACTGTTCTCTACTTTATATCCTCCAACACTATATTATACTGCCTCTCAACTGGAAGAAACTAGGAGGTATTTTCTTTCTTTTTGATCTGGGTTTTTAACTCGGGGCCTCATAATTGCCAGGCAGGAACTCAACCTTTTTTTATTTTTGGCAGTCTTGGGGCTTGAACTCTAGGCCATGGTGCTGTCCCTCAGCTCTTTAGCTCAAGGTGAATGCTCTACCACTTGAGCCACAGTGCCACTTCCGGTTTTCTGGTAGTGTATTAGAGATAAGAGACTCATGGACTTTCCTGTCCGGGCTGGCGGCTTTGAACTGTGATCCTCAAATCTCAGACTCCTGAGTAGGATTGCAGGCGTGAGCCACCAGCACCCAGCCATACTATACCTTTGAACCATGTTTATAGTCCTTTTTGGTGCCAATTATTTCAGAGATAGCATCTTACTGCCGGCCCAGGCATGTACATGGACCATTCATAGATCCTCCTATTTTAGGCTTGCCATCATAACTGAGATAAAAACACACCCAGCTTCTTTTCATTGAGATAGAATCTTAAAAACTTTTCTGTCTACGCTGGCCTCAAACCACACTCTCAGGTAGCTAGGATTACAGGTATAAGCCACCAGCACTAACATTGTTGTTAGTGCTGAGAAAGGGAAGGATAAATCCCCCAACAACAAATCCTCAAAAGAAACAACCGCCCCATTAACAAGTGGGCTAAAGACTTAAACAGAGACTTCTCTGAAGAGGAAATAAGAATGGCCAATAGGCACAGGAAGAAATGCTCAACTTCTCTAGCCATAAAAGAAATGCAAATCAAAACAACAGTGAAATTCCACCTCACCCCAGTTAGAATGGCTATAATCAAGAAATCTAATAACAACAGATGCTGGAGGGGATGTAGACAGAAGGGAACCCTACTGCATTGTTGGTGGGAGTGTAAACTTGTTCACCCACTTTGCAAAGCAGTATAGAGGCTCCTCAAAAGACTCCACATAGAGCTCCCCTATGACCCCTCAATCCCATTTTTGGGCATTTACCCAAATGATCACAAACATGGCCATACTAAGTTAGCTACCAGCACAACTATGTTTATCACAGCATTATTCACCATAGCTAAGATATGGAACCAACCCTCCGTAGATGAATGGATCAAGAAAATGTGGTGTGTGCATGCACACGCGCGCGCACACACACACACACACACACACGAATTCTACACTCCATCTGAAGGAATGACACCGTTCCACTTGTTAGGAAATGGAAAGACCTGGAAAAAATTATATTAAGTGAAGTAAGCCAGGCCCAAAGAAACATAGGTCCCATGGTTTCCCTTATCTGCAATAACTAGTACATGTCTAGGACAAGCAGAAAAGGTCAAAAACTATGTACATATGACCATATAAGATGATGCTAAGCAAAATAAACCCCAAAATAGGGACACAAGAGGTTTTATCTTTCTTGCTGTTGTTTTTAATGTACTTATTGTACGATCCATCACATCTATCCCAGGAGACCACGCAGAGGCAGGCAGGCACAGGAGAAAGATTATTATAAGATTTATTAGAGGAGCCATATTTCCCTCAAGAGGGAGCACATGGTGCCTGGCCCTATCCAGGTAGCAGGGGAGTCTGGGGGCAGGAAGTGAGGTAGATGGAGTTCAGGTGGGTCTGGGCAGAGAGAGGGAGGGGCCAGCTGTACGGCTGGAACTCCAGGGCTGGGAGGAGCTCTCAGGTCTGGGTGGAGTTGAGGACCAAAGGTGGGCATAATGCTTACATTTATAATGTATTCCGTGATTTTTTTTGTTTCTTTTGTATGTTCTTCCCCCCATGGATAACCCCTGTTTTTACTGTGTTTGATTCTGGTGTCCTGAATCTTATATATACATTTTTCTAATTTGGGGAGGGAAAGGGAAATAAAATGCTGAAATAAGGATACAGGATAACCCATTGTAACAATGAGATGTACAAGACATTATGTTGAAAACAAGCTTTACAACTTTGGGGGGAGGAGGGAGGAATTGGGGAGGTGGGAAGAAAAAGGATGGTAGGAGAAAAACAAAAGAGGGAGTAATAATGCTTGATAGGAAATGTACTCATTACCTTGATCATGTAACTGTAACCCCTCTGTACAGTATCTTCACAATAAAAATTTTTTTTAAAGAAAAGAAAGGAAATTATCAAATCTGTATTTCTAAAAATATTACTTTGGCTCTAAACAGAGAAACCATGAAGAGAGACTTCAAAGACAATATGCATGGGCAAAGATAACAATAAATAAAATTCAAAGACAACATAGGTGAAAATATCTCAACATACAAAACACAATAAATTCCCATTAGTGATGAGAAAAACAAAAATTTTAATGATATATTACTTTTTCATCTTATAAATTATTATAAAACTTTTGTGTGTGTCTGAGGGTTTGAACACAGGGTCTATGGTTTGCTAGGCAGGTTGAACCATGCCCTCAACCCCTTTTGTCTCAGTAATTTTAAAATGGTCTTGAAATGATGATGCTTTTTGTCCAGGAGGATGCCTAGACCCCCAATCCACTTATTTTATGTTTCCCATCATAGTTGATTACAGGCATGTACCTCCACACCCTGATTCTTCTACTGACATGGAATCTCATGACATTTTCTGTTCAGGGTGGCCTCATACAACAAGCTTCCCAAGTCACCATACCAAGTAGCTAGGATTACAAGTGTGTGCTCATGGCACCTGGCTTAATCAGTAAAACTTTTACAAACGGAAAGTATCCAGTATTGGCAAGAAAGGTGGAAAAATGCTTACATATAGATTAGTCCCAAATATTTCATGCAAAAGATAAAAGTGGAAGGCTACATAACTAATTTTTTTTTGTTTTTTTTTTGGGGAGGGGAGGGGTTGGGTCCGGTCATGGGGACTGAACTCTGGGCCTGGGCGCTGTCCCTCAGCTCTTTAGCTCAAGGCTAGTGCTCTACCACTTGAGCCACAGCACCACTTCCGGCCTTTTTCTTTTTGTTTATGTGGTGCTAAGGAATCGAACCCAGGGCCTCTAGCATGCAAGGCATGCGATCTACCACTGAGCCACCTAATTTTTTTAACCACAGAATTATCTATAATGGTGAGAAACTGGAGACCATTATGTCCTCCAACAGGGAATGAAATGACAGGCCATACCCCTAGAAGCATTTAGGGTATATTCATGAAAGCACTGGTAACATTATTTGTATCACTGAATCAAATAAATGAAGAGTATATATTAACTTTTTAAAGCCCATGTCCATTGTTTCCTTGGCTATATGACAGGTGACCACTGTGCCAACCACATCATTTGTAAAAGGAAGATAATTGTGCTGTATCTACCTCATCTACCTCTCAGGACTACTAGAATGATAGTAAAATATCTATGAAGAATACTTAGGATAAAACTGGCTAGTTAATAAATGGCTGAGTTAATGTTAACTGTCATGGAAGGTAGACAGGGTCAAATGTCTGGCACTGATTTTTTAGATCATCTCCATATATTAAGTCTTGGTAGTTCAACATGGTTTTGATAGTAGGGAAAAGCCAATACTAATAAATATCTATGGGTTCACTGCAGTAAATGAAGGTGTCATCTGCTGCTTACATGGAATACCTTACAGTATTTTGTTCAGAGAGCCAACTATAAAGCCAGGCACTGGTAGCTCACGCCTGTAATCCTAGCTCTTGGGAAGCTGGGATCTGAGGATCTGTGCTTCAAAGCCAGCCTGGGCAGGAAAGCCCATGAGATTCTTATTTCCAATTAATCACAGAAAAAGCCAGAAGTGGTGCTGAGGTTCAAGTGGTAGAGCGCTAGCCTTGAACAAAAGGAGGTCAGGGACAGTGCCCAGACTCAGAGTTCAAACCCTAGAACAAGAAAAAATAACTAAATTAATTATTATTATTATTATTATTAACATATAAAGGAATCATCAGAGCCAAAAACCGTGAGGTGGGAGATATAGCTGAAAGCTAGGACTGTAATGATGATTTTTCAGCCTTATATCATCACTTTGATTTTAGCCAATGAGTAACTGATTCATCCCAATAGGATCATGAGAAATAAACTGATGAAGACTTTTGTTATTTATTGCTAGTCTGCTGCCTTTTTATGCAGTGATGAAAGAACAGCAAAATATCCAGGGACTTACTACACGGAAATGTAATTCATTTACTTCCTACTCATATTATTTACCTGTCCTCATTTATTTATTGTTGATTGTGTTATTACAGTATGTCTTGTGACCAGAACACATTAAGAGTTATTCATTAATGGAGGGACAAAGAGTGAACAAATGTAGCAGTGATACTTACTAGACACTATGTTGAAAATGAACTATACAACTTGTGGATGGGGACAGTAGGGAAAAACTGGGAGAGTAAGGGAAGGGATATTGTCCAAAAAGAAACATACTTTTTCTTTCTTTTGACCAGTAGGGCTCAGCTCAAAGCCACTTGAGCAACAGTGCCACTTCAGGTTTTCTGGTGGTTTATTGAAGAGAAGAGTCTCACGGACTTTCCTGCCCAGGCTGGCTTTGAATCACAATAATCCTCAGATCTCAGCCTCCAGAGTAGCTAGGATTACAAGCATGACCACCCAGCAAAAATGTACTCTTTACTTAACTATGTAACACTGTAACCCTTTTATATGTCATCTTTATGATAACAATAAAAAATTTATTCATTTAAGTAATATCTCATATACCAACTGAACAGGCCTTGCTCATCTTATTTAGTATTTCATAAATTTATGGATTTTTGTTGAGACTGGATCTTGCTATATTGCCCAACCTACCCTCAAATTCTTGATCCTTCTGCCTCAGCCTCCTATGTGCTGGGATTACACATGTTTTTCTTCATAAGAGCTTTATTATTTTAGTGAATAGGCAACTGCATATTTACAGGCACAGATGCCTACTTGAATGAATATGTGTAATTTAATAAACATTTAAAACTTTCAGTTGGCCAAAGAACCATAGCCAACTTTTAAAAAAAAACAAGGTATAGACTAGAAAACAAGCTATAGACTATTTCAACTATGTTTAGCAAAATATCAGTAGCCATAATAACAAACAACACTTAAAAATACAGGGCTAGGAAGGTGGTTCAGTGGTAGAGCGCTTGCCTTGCATGCATGAGGCCCTGGGTTCGATTCCTCAGCACCACATAAGCAGGAAAGAAAAAAGCCGGAAGTGGCGCTGTGGCTCAGGTGGTAGAGTGCTAGCCTTGAGCTGAAGAGCTAAGGGACAGCGCCCAGGCCCAGAGTTCAGGCCCCATGACCAGACCCAAAAATAACTAAATAAATAAAATAAAAATACAATAAAAGAAAGATTATACCTAATAGAAAAACAAATTTTTAAAAAGTCATATATGTTTCTTTGGGTCTGGCTTACTTAATATGATTTTTTTTCCAAATCTTTAGATTTCCTAACAAATGAGGCAGTGTCATTCTTTCTGGTGGACGCATAGAATTCCATTGTGTGTGTGTGTGTGTGTGTGTGTGTGTGTACACACACACCACATTTTCTTGATCCATTCATCTGCTGAGGGGCATCTGGGTTGGTTCCATATCTTAGCTATGGTGAATAATGCTGTGATAAACATAGTTGTGCTGGTAGCTAACTTAGTATGGCCGTGTTTGGGTAAATGCCCAAAAGTGGGATTGCTGGGTCATAGGGGAGCTCTATGTGGAGTCTTTTGAGGAACCTCCATACTGCTTTCCAAAGTGGTTGAACAAGTTTACACTCCCACCAACAATGCAGTAGGGTTCCCTTCTGTCTACATCCCCTCCAGCATCTGTTGTTATTAGATTTCTTGATTATAGCCATTCTAACTGGGGTGAGGTGGAATCTCACTGTTGTTTTGATTTGCATTTCTTTTATGGCTAGAGAAGTTGAGCATTTCTTCCTGTGCCTATTGGCCATTCTTATTTCCTCTTCAGAGAAGTCTTTAGCCCACTTGTTAATGGGGTGGTTGTTTCTTTTAAGGATTTGTTGTTGGGGGATTTACTTGAGTTCTAAATATATCTTAGATATGAGGCCCTTGTCTGTTTTATTAGGCTAGTGAAGATCTGGTCCTACGGTTTCCCATATTTGCAATAACTAGTATACATCTAGGATAATCTTACCAGATAAGCAGAAAAGGTCAAAAGCTATGTACATGTGAGCACATAAGATGATGCTAAGATTCCTTGCTCATGTAATTGTAATCCCTCTGTATGGTATTTTCACACACACACACACACACACACAAAACTTATTAATAAAAAAAAATGATGCTAAGTGAAATGAACCCCAAGATAGGAACACAAGAGATTTTTCCTTTGTCACTGTTTTAGTTTTGTTTTTTTAATGTACTACGTGATTTTTTTTGTTTGTTTCTTTTGTATGTTCTTCCCCCATAGTATAACTCCTGTATTCACTGTATTTGATTCTTGTATATACATTTTTCTAATTTGGGGAGGGGAAGGGAAATAACAAAATGCTGAAATAAGAATACAGGTTGTGCTGGGAAGGTGGCTCAGTGGTAAAGCGCTTGCCTTGCATGCATGAGGCCCTGGGTTCGATTCCTCAGCACCACATAAGCAGAAAAAGCCAGGAGTAGCAGCTGTGGCTCAAGTAATAGAGCACTAGCCTTGAGCTGAAGAGCTGAGGGACAGTGCCCAGGCCCAGAGTTCAGGCCCCACGACCGGACCCAAAAAATAAATAAATAAATAAAAATTAAAAAATAAGACTTGACTAGTGATAAAAATAAAACTCGGCTTAATTTCGCAGTCTACTATGTACTACCTCAGTTTTCTTATCTGATAAGGAATAACCTTGTACAGTTGTACAATGCCCACCTAGTAAGTGGGAGGTACTGAGTTTAAACCCTAGTGTCACCAGAAATCAAAATAATTAGCCGTATTTTCTAGTAAAGAAAATGATATTTTATGTGAAATCCATCACCATACAAATTGCTGATATCTAATATTGTGTTTATTAAAATACTAGAAATGTGTCAAAACCCTTATTTCCGTGCAACTATATGTTTCTTCAGCTACGAAAGCCAGCATTACACATTTTACAAAACAATCTAGACTAAACTGTCAAGCAGTAAATTTAATTTTAAAAATTAAGTGGTTAACAACTCTCATAAATGGGAGAAAATCAATACTATAATCAATACTGTATCAAAAGTAACTGAACAATCTAATCTAAGAAAGAAAAGGGTCTCAAAAGTCTGACTGCCTGGATTGAAACCTCAAGACCCAGCCTACTTGGAGAATTTGGGCAAATGAAGAAATAAATCTATGCCTCAGCATCCTCATCTGTAAAATGGAGATGTTATAACAGTGCCCATCTTATAGTTATCTTAATTCTTTTAAGCAATTAATATACGCAAAAGTTTACAGCATACTAAACCCTAAAAGAACACTAGATTTAAAGAACCTCTTACTAGAATGAATGAATGAATGAAGCATTCATCTTTCAAAGATGATACTCAGCACTTAAGGATCTGAGATGTCCACTTTTGCATCTACCAAATATCCTTCCAACTTCTAGTAAAGTACACACTTCTTAAATTGTAGTGTATTTTCTTATTAATTCTTTAAAACTGAGTTTAGAGAACAGCCAAAAGAATCAGTGTAATAAACTGTCCACAAAAAACAGATTCAGCAGGAAAGTGCAAAAACAAAGCCTCTGTCCCAAGGAAACAAGAAGCAAGCTCAACTTTATCCCAGAGGCCTCAAGAAAGAGAGCTGAAGGGAAGCTGTTGTACTTTTGGCAAATCTTTCAGCAAACTAACTCTCAAGGAAGCTGGTGGAATGGGGGTGGGGTGTTACATTAAGCACACAAGCATTTTTTAAAAGCTGTCTGATTTTAAAGATTCCTGAACTACAGATAAAATGTGCTGTACTTGGGGGGTACCTATTTTTTTGTTATATTAAACATTCAGGCATTTTTTAAAACTTTGTGTCAGATCTTTAAAATTCCTCAACTGTAGACATGTGGCTATACAACTGATACGCACAATCTTTTAAGAGTTTAAGGCTCTAAATGAAGATTTCTAATTGCAAATTCTGAGGCCCTTTGAAAAGGTTTCTAACCTTCAAAATCATTTCAGGTATCTACATAGATGATCAGATTTAACAAAACAAAACAAAACAAAAACAGTAATTAAGAAGGTACTCTAACAGTCGCTGTTAGAAAACAGCCTAGCAAACAAACCCAGGAGACTTTTATCTTCAGCAGTGGGGTTAATGAAACTATGGAACTAAATGTGTGGCTCAGATGGTAAAGCACCAGCCATGAGCAGAAAAAGACAAGCAAGAACTCAAGGCCCTAGTAACAGCACACAAAAAAGAAGACACCCTCTATAAATCCTAGCTACTCAGGAGGCTGAGATCTGAGGATCATGGTTCAAAGCCAGCGCAGGCAGGAAAAATCTGTGAAACTCTTATGTCCAATAAACCACTCAAAAAACTGGAAGTGGCACTGTGGCTCAAGTGGTAGAGTGCTAGCCTTGAGCTGAAGAGCTGAGGGACAGCGCCCAGGCCCAGAGTTCAAGCCCCACGACCCACCAAAAATTAAATAATTAAATAATTAAATAAATGACACCCTAACAGGAAGGTAATGCTGGTGCCCCTTTGTATCCCTGGAAAATCTGTAATGGTAAGCATCTACCAAAAAACAAAAACACAGCTGGGAAGGTGGCTCAGTGATAGAGTGCTTGCACCCTGGGTTTGATTCCTCAGTACCAAATAAACAGAAAAAGCCAAAGTGGTGCTGTGGCTCAAGTGGTAGAGTGCTAGCCTTGAGCAAAAGGAAGCTCAGGGACAGCGCTCAGGCCCTGAGTTCAAGCCCCAGGACTGGCAAAAAAAAAAAAAAAAGGGCAAAAAAACAAACACAAAAAAACAGAGCCATTAGGGCAAGGTCACACCCTAAGAAGCATACTGAGCAAGTGAATAATGAGCAAGTTCAGTTATTTCAAAAAGAATAAATTAGGGACAGCATGCCCAGAGGTCCAACAAATCTGTCTCTCCAGTGTTTGGCAGAACAGACCCATGACTGTCTCTTTCCATCATTCCATCAACTGTCTTCAAATCTCCTCTTCTGTCAGTCACAACACCTGAATCTTCTCAACCAGCTCCTGATTCAAGGACCAGTCAGCACAGTTTTTCAGTTCTTTTGTTTTTGTCTTTATGGTTAGCTGGGTATGGACAACTAACCATGACCTCCAAGAGTTGTCAGTTACTCCACTGAGGCAGGGGCTAACATCAACCACCTGGTCAATTTGAACTGCAGGCTTCCTGCATCTCTCTGGGCTACTTCAGTCCTGACAACATGGCTCTGGAAGGTGTAGGCCACTTCTTCTTAGAGTTGGCAAAGAAGATGCAAAACTGAGTGGTGACCTGTGCTGTTCCACTATGTGGAGAAACCTCAAGATCAGTAAAGTAAAACCCTGGATTGTCATGGAAGCTGCCCTAGCCATGGAGAAAAGCCTAAACCAAGTCTTTTTGGACCTTCATGCCTGAAGCTCTGCCTCATAGTCACTCAACTCTGGCTTCTTAGAAAATTAGTTTTCGAGATGAAAAGGCAATGCTTATGAAGATAAAAGGTGACCTCCTAACTAACTAGTGGCTCCCCCCAACTAGGCTGGGCAAGTGTCTGTCCAACATGCCACCCTCAAACACCCTCAGGCCACAGACCTGAGCAGCTTTTGAGCGGCTCCTTTCTTTGCTTCACATCATGGTTGCTGCCTCAGCCTCTCCCTTTCAGCCACTAGGGTGCCTTCTTAACCAACTACCCTTGAACCCCTCCCAAGCCTTGGACAAAATGAAAGTTTCTTTTTGTAAAGGGGGGGGGGAGGGTGGGAGGGAGGGGGAAGGGAAGGAAAGGAAGGGAAGGAAAGGAAGGAAGGAGAGAGAGAAAGAGGAGGGGGGAGGGAGGAAGGAAGGAAGGAGAGAGAGAGAATAAAAAGCATAAATTATTTAGAACGCAAACTAAGTCTTCAGGAACAAAACAAAAGTGAGAAGTGGAGCTGTGGCACAATGGTAGAGCACTGACCTTGCACAAAACAGTTGAGGGTCAGCAAAATGCACGTGCACACAGAGTAATCCCAATGACCGTCTTAAAGGGTAGGGCATTTTAGGAAGGAAATAAATTCCAAAGTCTATCATAAATGGATTATAACCATTTTTTTTTTAAAGAAAAGAAAAGCCCTTTGCTGCTCTACTCTTGCCTTCTTTCCCTTTCACCTTATGCTATGTGAGGACATGGTAACAAGGCGCCACCAATGAGAAATGGAGCCTAAGTCAAACTTGCTAGGGTCTTACTTTTAGATCTCTCAGTCTACAGAACAGTGAGAAAATAGGTTGTAAATTACTCATTATCAGGTATTTTGTTTTAGCAGCACAGTCTAAGATACAACCTATCCCTGAGAAAAAGTTTATCCATTCTATATTCTAACATCACAGTGACAAAAAACTCCCACAGCTACCCTGTAGCCTTGTGGGACAATCTATTCTACTTCTGAGAAGTTCCACCAAAGTAAAACTATCTTTACACTGTCCCTAAACCCATGACTTCTCCCCACTGGTGCTTCCCACTCAGAACAAGTCTGTGTCTTCATTCATACAAGTCCTTTACACAGCTAAGGAGAGCTAACAGTTTGCCCAACTATTTATTCTAAAACAGATCCTGACATTCCTTATACTCCTGACTCATCCTCTGAAATGTAATCCAGATTATCTGTTATTCAAAACAGAACATAGGAAAACTAAAACCTTAAGATAGGCTATTTCTGTCATTAGGCAAAATATATCAAGCACAAATCTGTGTAGCTAATCAGACTTTTAGACTAAGATCTTAATAAGCAAATTGCTGAAATAAATATGGAGAAAAAACTGTTCTTTCAGTGTTACCTTAAATTTAACTAACAATCTAATAAAAACACAGAATTTGTCAGAAGGAAAAACAAAGGACAATCACAGGTAGATCAACATACTCTACAACATGAAAGAAAATAAACCAACATTCTCAATTAGAATTCAAGAATCTCTCTCCAAAAGCTGGTCAGCAAGCATTTTGGGAGCCCCTGGAAGAATACTTCCCCAAAAGGATTTGGCATCTGTTCATGGATCCTGTATGGGCCATGTCTTAGTCTCTCTCAGAGAGATGGTAAGACTACCAAGGGAGTTAGCTGAATAAAACTGATTGGGATGGCTGGGCCATCTAGTTGGGCAATCTGGCTCTCAATTAGCATTATCTCTCATAATTATCCTTTAATTTAGAAGGGTGCCAAGAACACTAATTCTTGAACCTTCCCAATTCTGAAATGACTTGCTAGTTAGAAAAGTAGAGAATCTCACTCCAGTCAGAATGACCATCATCAAGAATATAAACAAAAAGATGATGGTTCAGATGTAGGTGAAAAGGAACCCTAGTATACTGTTGGTAGGAATGTAAACTTGTTCAACCACTCTGGAAAGCAGTATGGAGGTTCCTCAAAAAACTAAACATATAACTACTCCTGTGATTCAGCAATTCCACTCTTGGGCATTTATCGAAAAGATCACAAACTAGGATACAGTAAAGCCACTTGCACAATCATGTTCATTGCAGCACTAGCCCCAAAGTCAAGATGTATATAATACATACATACATGCGCGCACACACACACACACACAAAATAGAATTTTACTCATCCATGAGAAAGAATGATACTGAAAAAAAGGGGGGGGGGAGACCTGGAAGGACCTGGAAAAAATCATGTTTAGTGAAATAAACCAGGACCAGAGAGACAAAGAATACATATTTTCTCTCATGTATGGAAGCCAGAATTAATTTATAAAGGTATAAGTGATTCCAGATTCCAGATGGTATGCACGTATACACAAATGCATTGACTAAAATATGGTAAATTCAGGGGAGAATTCAGGGTAACTCCTTAGAAAGACCAACTCACAGTCCAACAAAATAAATACCAGGAAATGGTTATTTAAAAGTGAGAGATGGAGCCAAGGGAAGGGGGACATACGAATGAAGGGAGGAAGGGCGGGGAAGAATGTAGTCATAAAAATCAATGCACAGGGGCTGGGAAGGTGGCTCAGTAGTAGAGCACTTGCTTTGCATGCATGAGGCCCTGGGTTCGATTCCTCAGCACCACATAAGCAAAAAGAAAAAAGCCAGAAGTGGCACTGTGACTCAAGTGGTAGAGCGCGCCTTGAGCTGAAGAGCTAAGGGACAGTGCCCAGGCCCAGAATTCAGACCCCACGACTGGACCCAAAAAAAAAAAAAGAAAAGAAAAAAGAAATGCACTCATTACCTTGCTCATGTAATTGTAACCCCTTTGTACAGTATTTTCACAATTAAAAAGCTTAAGAAAAAAAAATCAATGCACATCCTAGAAAATTGAGGGGAGGATAGGGGAGAATAATGGGAGGGGTGACATACATCAAGATGTATTGACAACTCCTTTGTACAATTAAAGATAATAAAAATATAATTTAAAAAGGGAAATATGACATTAAAATAACTAATGTAAAGTGCTAGAATAACTTTGGAAAAGAGACTACAAATTTCTTAAAAATTACCATATATCTCAGAAATTCTTTTTTTTTTTTTGGTCGGCTGTGGGGCTTGAACTCTGGGCTTGGGCGCTGTCCCTGTGCTCTTCAGCTCAAGGCAAGTGCTCTACCACTTGAGTCACAGCACCACTTCTGGTTTTCTAGTGGTTTATTGGAGATAAGAGTCTCACAGACTTTCCTGCCCAGGCTGGCTTTGAACCGCAATCCTCAGATCTCAGCCTCCTGAGAAGCTAGGATTACAGGCGTGAGCCACTGGCACCTGGCTAGAAATTCTTATTTTTATATAAGAGTTCACTGCTATGAAATGGAAACCCAAATGTCCATCAACTAGTAACTGGATAAGCAACATATGGCACATCTATTTAATGGAATCCTTCTCAGCAATAAAAAGGAATAAACTACTGACATGCAACAATGATGAATCTCAAAAACGTCATACTTATTGAAACATGGCAGATGCAAAAGAATACATACTGTGAGCTGTGTCCATATAAAATTTTTTTATTTTTATTTTTTTTGTCAGTTGTGGGGCCTGAACTCTGGGCCTTGGCGCTGTCCTCCAGCTCTTTAGCTCAAGGCTAGCGCTCTACCACTTGAGCCTCAGCCACACTTCGGGCTTTTTCTGCTTATGTGGTGCTGAGGAATCGAACCGAGGGCCTCATGCATGCAAGGCAAGCACTCTACCACTGAGCCACCTTCTCAGCCCCCATATAAAATTTTTAGAAAAGACAAACTGTGGAGAAAAAAAGCAGATAGGTATTGGGGCTACTGGTAAATGGTCACATTTTGAGGAGCAATGGAAATGTTCTAAAACTATGTGATGCTACACATTTGTGTAAATTTACTAAAACTCAAAGGCTTTGCCTACAATACAAAATATGCTTCAATAAAAGTTTAACAACAACAACAACAAAAAAGCTGGGCGCCAAAGGATCATGCTTGTAATCCTAGCCACTCAGGAGGCTGAGATATGAGTATTGCACTTTGAACCAGCCTAGGCAGAAAAATCCGAGACTCTTATCCCCAGTTAACCAGCAAAAAGCTAGAAGTGGAACTGTGGCTCAAGCACTTTGAACCAGCCTAGGCAGAAAAATCCGAGACTCTTATCCCCAGTTAACCAGCAAAAAGCTAGAAGTGGAACTGTGGCTCAACTGGTGGTGGAATGCTAGCCATCCTTGAGCAAAAAAGCCAAGAGAGAGCAATCAGTCCTGATAAACCCCAGTACTTGTACCAAAGTCAAAGAAAGAGACAGTCAGAGACCGGGAGACAGATAGACAGGTAGGCAGGCAAACAGCCTAACTTAAGAAAACAATGCAGCATGGTATCAATGGTTCCCAAGTGTAATCCTAGCTACTTAGGTGGCTGAGACCTGGAAATCAAGGTTTAAAGCCACCCTGGCAGGAAAGTCTGTGAGACTCTTATCTCCAATTAACTACTAAAAAGCCAGAAATAATGCTGTGCTCAAAGTCGTAGAACACTAGCTTTGAGCACAAAAGCTCAGTGACAGCACCTAGGCCCTAAATTCAAGGCCCAGGACTGGAACAAAATGTTCTTCCCCCTATGGTGTATCCCCTGTTGTCACAGTACTTGATTTTGGTACGCTGTATCTTATATATACATTTGTCTAATTTGGGAAGGTGAAGGACAATAACAAAACGATTATGTTAGCACTGAAAATAGACCTAAATACTGAACATGGGAGAAAAATACTTCATTTACATAACACTGTTATAGTTTACAAACCTCTGAAGTTTACATTTTTCCTTAAATGATCTTTTTTCCCACAGAACAATTTGTAAAGTAGAACATTTGTCACATTTCACAAGTAGGGAATTGCAGCTCAGGACATTTCCTTTAATCAGCATTCGGTTTCCTTTTATCTACTGTATGTCACAACCACTAGACTGTAGTATAAGTGCCAAGAAAGATGCAGGAACTCTGTTGGTTTCTGTTTGCCTTTGAACTCCCACTGCCTCACTAAAAAGCCTTGCTCACTACCAGACCACACCAGACTACACTGGACACACACTGACTACACAATGGTTAGGTAAAAGCACACTTCCTACTCCTATTTCAGTGACACTGAAATGCTTGTTCAGCCAAAAGTAGTTTTTTTGTATGTTTTGTTTTAAATGATTGTTCTGACAATAGAAAGACTTTAGTATCTGTTCCTGGCACTTTCTAGATAAGACCTCTTTTCTCTTGACATAGAAGCAAGGCAACATGCATGCATGCACACTCGTGTGTGTGCAAGTACACGCACGCACACATACACACCGGTTTTAGTCAGCTTGTCACCTTTACATTGAATCATAAAGTCACTCAAAGTGATATATCAGATTAAGGAGCTCCCAAAAGGTTAACATCTGATAATCATATTTCCAAAAATATTCTAGCTCCTTGCAGAATACAATCTATGCTAAAGCAAACAACTGTGATATAGGCAAAACTGAGAAAGAAAGAAGCAAGAAAATACTCAAAGAATTATGAAGCTACGTCAAGAACAAAAAAGCTTCAAGAGGCTCCCTCAAGACAAATCTGAGATGATTTACACATCAGTAGAATGAAAGTAAAATCAGAAACCATGAGTTTATGTTGATATAAAATAAGTCAATAAATTAAAAAGTTTGATGAAGGATGGTATAAATCTACAGTTTGGAAGTACTTATCCATGAAATACTAATTACAAATTGAAAATAAGTTAGCAGCAAAGAAGCCTGGCAGACATCACCTTAAGCAGCACCGCATCAAAAGAGAACAGAATGAAACTGTCTTATCACCAGTCTGAGACATAACATTATTTCTATGATATTCCTAACAAAGATATGTTATCAGAATTTACTCAAGTGGAAATGACAAACCCAAATGGGATCCTTCCACAAAATAACTGACCTATACTGTCCAACCACTAAGACTATGAAACTCAAAAGAAAGAAAAAGACTTTGACAACTAAATACAAAGCACATGATTCTGAAATCACATCTTTTCTCTTACCAGAGGTAATGGGGTATATTGAGAACCTGAGGGGGACGGGAAGTCCTGCCCCATGCGGACGTCACTGCCACTCACGCCAGGCCGCTTGGGGCGGGGAGACAAAGGACAGCTTGGGGGGGCGGGCCACCAGATATAGAGAGGAGGGGGTTCCGGCTAGGAGATGGAGAAAGGGAGACAGGGCAAGAGATACGGCAAGAGAGGTGCCTCCTGAAGCAGAGTGGAGCAGTGCCCGGGCTCTCCTTGGGTCCAGACTGGCAGAATGGCCCGGGAAAGGCCCAAGCCAGTGGAGAGACCCAAGGAGAAGCAGGGGCCACAGGAGAGGCACAGGAAACCCCCAGCTGGTAGAAAGGCCCAGGCCAACAAAGAGACCAGAGGGGCCCCAAGCTGGTGGAGAAGCCTGTGCAGGGCCGAGAGGCCTATGGAAAGGCCTGCGGAGAGGTCTGCACAGGGCCAAGGCCTGTGCAGAGCAGAGAGGCCTGCAGAGAGCCAAAAGGTTTATGAAAAGGTAGAGAGGCCTATGGAAAGGCCTATGGAGAGCAGAGAGGCGAGACTTGAAGGAAGGAGGAAAAAAAGGGGGAAAGATACTTGTCCCCTAGGAGGTTGCAGCTGCTCCTAGTTCTGAGTAACCTAGGACAGGATTGCAGACCAACTAATAAAACTCTTTGTCACCTTTAACTGTGCCTCCGTGGATTTTCTTGCTCAAAGGTTATTACAGGGGTCTGAGGAGTATTGAATGGTAATAATGTGACAATATTAATTTCCTGACTTTGATAGTTATTTTGTACTTATGTACAAGAATTCCTTACTATTGGAAATGCACACTAGGGTACTGCAGAATGATAGAGCATCAAGTAGACAACTTATTATCAAAACTTTTAGGGAAGGGGAAAAAGTTTTCTCTACCACACTTGTAACTTTTTAAAGTGACTGAATTTCAAGGAGTCCTAAACTTGCTAGGCAGATGTTTTATAACTTAAACCATGCTTTTTGTTTCATTGCTTTTCAAACTGTCTTCTACTCATGCCCAAACCTACCTGAACTTCGATCCTATTTATGATTCCCACACAGAGTGACAGGTAAACCCTACTGCACTCAGTTGGTTTTACTGACTGAGATGGGGTCTCATGAACTTTTTGCCTGAGCTGACCACAAACCTTAATCTTGCCAATTTAAGCCAGGATTACTAGCTAGAATTAGAAATGAGCCACCACACTCAACCGTTTCAATTTTTAAATTTTTATTTAGTGTCAATACTGAGGTTGAACTCAGGACCTCTCACACTTGCCTGGCTTTTTTTGCTCTCAGCTGATACTCTACTAGTTGAGCCAGGCCTCTAGTCTAGTTTTTGTTTTTTTGTGTTTTTTTTTTCTGAAATGATCTTTCAGACTTTTCTTCCCAGGCTAGCTTTGTTACATATATCATGGGATGTTGGAGTGTTCCAAGGACACCAAATCAAAAAGAATTTGGAAAGGCGCCATCAACCAAAATCCAGCAAACAGACAGGCTGCTTCCTTTTCATCCCTAATGCAGCAAGAACCTGTCCCTCTACTCTGATTGGCCAAACTTAGGTTCACAATCTACAGGAAGATGTAGCTTCATTCCCAGGAACAGGATGTCTTAATTAACAGGAACAGGACATAACTAAAATTTAATGCACCTATAAGAGGATGTATTAATTAAAGGGCAGCAGGAACAGTATGTAACTAAAATTTAATCAACAAGATCCAAGCCACCTGGCCAAAAAAGTAATTTTTCAGAAAAATAATTCTCACAACGTTGACAGAAAGGGATGGAACTTTGATACAAAAGAAGGCTTATCTCACATATTTAAACCACAATCCTCAGATCTCAGCCTCCTGAACAACTAGGATCACAGGTACCAGCTCCAGGCTTTTTAATTTTTTTAATGATAAACATATCTTCAAAATAAAAGTTATAGATGCAATCTTAACACAGACATTGTTCCAATAGGAATATTCTGGTCATAAAAACTAGCTGGGACTGGGGAATATGGCTTAGTGGTAGAGTACCTGCCTAGCAGGAAGCTCTGGGTTCGAATCCTCAATACCACATAAATAGAAAGAGCCATAACCCCTGCTTTCACTGTATTTGATGTTGGTATAATTTGTGGAGGGGAAGGGAAAAAATAAATCGTTTAAATAGGGATACAGGTGGACCCATTGCAACAATGACATGTACAAGTCGTTATGTCAAAAAATGAACTTTACAACTTTGGGGGGGGATGGGGCGGGGATTGGAAGGGGAAACAAAGGAAGAGGCAACAATGCTTGATAAGAAGTGTACTCATTATCTTGCCCATGTAATTGTAACCCCTCTGTACAGTATTTTCACGATAAAAAAAAAAATAGAGCCCAATGTGGGGCTGTGGCTCAGGTGGTTGAGTGCGAACCTTGAGCAAAAAGAAGCTCAAGGACAGTGCCCAGGCCCTGAATTCAAGCCCCAGGACTGGCAAAAAACCAAAACAAAAACAAAAAACCTAGCTACTTAGGAGGCTGAGATCAAGAAGAGAGCAGTTTGAGGCCAGCCCAATAGCTGGGCACAATGGCCCATGCTTTTCATCGCAGCTGCATAGATGTCAGTGCCATAGATCATTGTGCCAGACCAATATGGCGTAGTACACACTTGCCATCCCAACGACAATGAGAAGCTTAAAATAGATCATGATCTAGGCATATGCCTAAGCAGGAAGTGAGATCCTCTCTCAAAAATAACCACTGAAAAAAAGAGCTGGAAACATGACTCAATCGTAGATCATGAAGCTCTGAATTCAAAACTCAGTATCTCCAAAAGAGAGAAGTATACTTAAATTGAGCATGATGGTTTACATCTATAACCCTGGCAACTCAAAAATCTGAGGCAGGTAGATTATGAATTTGAGGATTATAGTGAGACTTGTGTCAAATCCACTCCCTCAAAAAAAGTATACTTAATGAGTCTACTATTTGGTCACTAAGAAGTAGTTGTGAAATAGTGTTGTGTAACAAGTTTTAAAAAGAAAAAAACAGGCTTTACATACAGAAATACTGTCTTAAACTATAGTTCATTACATATAAATTTCAATAATTTGAGAAAATTGTTTACACTTCTGGATTTTCAACACCCTACCCCATAAAATAGGAAAACTTGTTTTTACAGAATATCTGTAAAGATGAAATAATGTCTATTTGAGAATGCCTTGTGTGTAATAAATGCTCAAAACCAGTTCTGTGTCACTTTTAGCAGCCTATTTTAGGCTTATATCTAAGGAGTAGGCCTCCTAATATCAAACAGCTTCTCAGATAAAAGGGATATTAATAATCTTTCACTCTAACATCCTCTCTTCAAGATAAGGAAACAGCTCCAAGACCCTAGACTACACAGGAGAAAACAACATAGGTTTTGGCTCCAAACACTTAGACATGTTCTCATTTCATCTTTAAAACTCTAAAGCAAATATTATAATAAGTTTTTAGGATTCTTACAATAATTTTAAGAAAAGGTTCAATCAAAATTAAGAAACATACTCAAAATTCAAGTCCAACTCAAAAATTCATAAATTTCCCATAAATGCTATCTCATTTATTTCTATCCATGATTAAGAAAACCACTATACACACATTTAAAGTTTCTCTATACCCTATGCACTCAAGTAATTACTTCCTTACTTTCAGAGTTCACAAAATGTTATCACTATAAAACAGAAACTGTTTAACTCCAAGGTCTTTGTCCATCAGCATCCTCAGCAATTTACAATAATCTTACCCACTCCGTTATCTCAGACTTGTTTATTAAAAATCAACAGTAGTGAAAAAAGGAAAATTTCCTAAAATGTCTTCCCGCCTTAACTAATTTAACTTATTCCTACTGCATAGAAGAAAAGTGTTTTTTTGTTTTGTTTTGTTTTTTTGCCAGTCCTGGGGCTTGAACTCAGGGCTTGGGCACTGTTCCTGAGCATTTTTTGTTTACAGCTAGCACTCTAACACTTGAGCCATGGAGCCACTTCTGGCTTTTTCTGCTTATGTAGTACTGAGGAATCAAACCCAGGGCCTCATACATGCTAGGCCAGCACTCTACTGCTAGCCACACTCCCAGCCCTAGAAGAAAGTTTCAACTTGGAGACCTAGGGGTCTACAAAGAGAATTTAGTAGAAGTCAGAGAATACTGATAAGCAAAGGGTTTTTATCTGTAATTGTGAAGATTTTCTTCAAGTATAAGTATAGGTAACATTATTAGTAACTGCAATTTTAACACAGAAAAGCACATACTTTCACATTACACTTGCAGAATATAGTTAACTGTTTTCCTTTTTAATCCTATATGTTTTAATTTTATATATTTAAAACCATTACTTGGAAAAGACTTTCTGAGCTATGTAAGGGGTACACCAACACTACAAAGCCTAAGAGCCATGTTTTTGGAGTTGGGATATACAGCTTGTTTGTCTAGCATGCACAAGACCCTGGGTTCAATCCACAGTACTGGAGAGAAAAGAAAATACCTCTAGTTTTGGCTGTTAATAGCTACAAATTTAAGGTAATATAGGAAATTAAAAGGTTTGGTGCTAGATAACAGAATTCCTTACAATTTTACTATATTTGGCTTCTAAACATGAATCACTTACTCATTCAAAAAATTTTACCTGGCTTCTATACTTCTTCACTTGATTTCTATTTACTCAGTTCTATACTACTTTATAGCAGCTACAAAGATAAAGCATTATTCCTTTGCCTCAAACTAGGAGAGGAGACAAGTACAGGCAACCATAAGAAAAAGAGTGGAAGACTACTGGAGAAAGGAAGGGTGGGTGACGGAAATGAACCCACAGACCTATAGCCACCTAATCTTTGATAAGGGAGCTAAAAAAAATAAAATGGAAGAAAGACAGCTTCTTCAGCAAATGGTGCTGGCAAAATTGGTTAAACGCCTGTAGAAAACTAAAGCTAGATCCTTATGTATCACCCTGCACCAGCATCAACTCCAAATGGATCGAAGACCTCAAAGTCAAAGCAGATACCCTGAAACATTACAGGAAGGAATAGGAGAAACTCTAGGACTCCTTGGCACAGGCAGAATTTTCTTAATAAAGACCCAAAAACACAACAAGTCAAAGAAAGGTTGTATAAATGGGATTACATGAAACTGCAGAGGTTCTGCTTGGCAAAGGACGTGGCAAGATCAATAGAAAGCCCATGGATTAGGAGAAGATCTTCACTAGCCATACAATGGACAAGGGTCTCATATCTAAAATATACTTAGTACTCAAAAAATTAAATCCCCCAACAACCAATCCTCAAGGAAACAACTGCCCAATTAATAAGTGGACTAAAGACTTAAAGAGAAACTTCTCTGAAGTGGAAATAAGAATGGCGAATAGGCACATGAAGAAATACTCAACTTCTCTAGCCATAAAAGAAATGCAAATCAAAACAACATTGAGATTCCTCCTCACCCCAGTTACAATGGCTATAATCAAGAACTCTGGAGGGGATGTGGACAGAAGGAAACCCTACTGCATTGTTGGTGGGAGTGTAAACTTGTTCACCCATTTTGCAAAGCAGTATGGAGGTTCCAGCAATCCCACTTCTGGGCATTTACCCAAATGATCACAAAGAAGGCCATACTAAGGCTACCAGCACAACTGTTTATTGCAGCATTATTTACCATAGCTAAGATATGGAACCAACCCAGATGCCCCTCAGTAGATGAATGGATCAAGAAAATGTGGTGTGTGTGTGTGTGTCAAGAAAATGTGGTGTGTGTGTGTGTGTACACACACATATATAATGGAATTCTATGCTTCCATCAGAAATAATGATACCGCCCCATTTGTTAGGAAATGGAAGACTTGGAAAAAATTATATTACATGAAATAAGCCAGGCCCAAAGAAATATAGGTCCCAAGGTTTCCCTTATCTGCAATAACTAGTACATGTCTAGGACAAGCAGAAAAGATCAGAAGCTACGTACAAATATATAAGATGATGCTAAGGGAAATGAACCCCAAGTTAGGGACACAGAGGTTTTATCTTTCTTGCTGTTGTTTTTAATGTATTTATAATGTACTGTGTGATTTTTTTGTTTCTTTTGTATGTTCTTCCCCCATGGTTTAACCTCTGTGTTCACTGTATTTGATTCTGGTGCCCTGCATCTTGTTTGTACATTTTTCTAATTTGGGGAGAGGAAGGGAAATAACAAAATGCTGAAATAAGGATACAGGTTGACCCATTGTAACAATGAGATGTACATGATACTACCTTGAAAACGAACTTTACAACTTGGGGGGGGGGCAGAGAGGAGCTGGGGAAGTGGGGAGGGAAGAAATGGTAGGGGAAAAACAAAGAAAGTAAAAATGCTCGATAGGAAATATACTCATTACCTTACTCATGTAACTGTAACCCTTCTGTACAGTGTCTTTACAATAAAAATATGTAATTAAAAATGTAAAAAGGGGAGGGTGGATAAATACAGTACTAATATCCAATTTTCCTATGTTTTAAAAAAGAAAGAACAGGGAAAATGTAGTTAAAATTTTAATGTATACCTTATGAAATTAAGAAAGTGAGGGACAGGGTGAGTTGGGAGGTATGAGGAGAATGTTGAAAGGGATGACATTGAGATCAATAAACATTGTATTTATAAACTGCTTTGTTAAATGGCAACTCCTGTGTACAGCTACTTTAATAAATGAGAGAACTAGGTTAAAAAAAAGGACAGAATGTCTTAAATATTAGAAAGACAAGTAAAAGTCAAATTGACTCTCACTTTTTCAACAACAAGCAGGCAAGCAAACTCCTTGGGTAAAGTGAGAACAGTGAGAAAGATGCTAGCTCTCAGTGCTTCAGCAGGAAGTACAGGCAGTACTAGAAGCCCTAAACTGCCTAACACAGGGAAGGACAAAGGGAAGCAAAGACACCAAGAAGGAAGAGCTGGACTGATACTGTGCCATGCTACCAGCTAGGGAAAACAGTTCATGACCCCTGATTTAACTCTCAGTGAGGCTGGTATGCCCTTTCTCTTCCAGAGATGGTTATAGGAAATAAGAATGAATAACAGAGAAAAAGCTAGATACTTAATTTTCTTAACACAAGGTGGGGAAAAGGCACAGAGAATTAAGTGTGGGGTCATGTTTCAAAATAAAACGCCACTTACTTAATTTGTACAAAAATACTACTTTCCAAGAATTAGTATGTCTGTAGCATTTTATTTATAGCCTCTTCTCTGTTAATCTTATCTCTTTTACAGTAGCTGACTAAAGAAGTAGCAAATGAGTATCTTCTATATTTAGCACTTAACATAAAATAAGATATTTAAAGGAGTCATTTGCTCAAATCTCTCTTGCTGGATTTTAATTTTATAATTTTTTATACCACACCAACGAAATGACACTAGATGAAAGATAAAACCATATTAGGAAAAGACCATTGTCCTTACAAACATCTACATCTTCTTATATCTTTATCTTCAAGACTGCCTTCTGATTCTCTCTCTGTCTTTCAAGAGGAGGGGGCAGTGCAGAGGTTCAAACGTAGGCTCTTCACATGCTACACACTGATCTATCCCACCTCTTTTTAAAAAATTACACACTGCTGGGCACTGGTGGCTCATATCTGTAATCCTAGCTACTCAGGAGGCTGAGATCTGAGGATTGAGGTTCAAAGCCAGCCCCCGCAGGAAAGTCCGTGAGACTCTTATCCCAAATAAACCTACCAGAAAACTGGAAGTGGCGCTGTGGCACTGTGGTAGAGCACTAGCCTTGAGCTGAAGAGCTTAGGGACAGCAACTCAGAGTTCAAGCCCCATAACTGAAAAAATTACACACACACACACACACACACACACACACACACACTCACGAGGGACAGTACTAAGAATTGAACTCAGGGCCTCAAGCTTAATAGGTAATAATAAAGTTACAAGTGTACAATTTTTGGGCAGTAATGGTGTTTGAACTCAGGGCCCTGTACTTGCTAGACAAACACTCTATCACAAGCCTCCAGCCCTAAAAAATGTTTGAAACAGGGTCTCACTATGCAGCCCAGATTGACCTCAACTCATAATATTCCTGTCTCAGCGCCCCCAAGTCCTGAGATTTCAGGTGTATGTTACCACACCTGGTACTGTGTCCTAGTGTTTGCCAACACAATTAGAATTCAACATGTTTACAATGTTTCTGAACCATCTTCCAGCAACTTGCCTACATTCACTACTAGGAACTTCTTTGTTTCTGCTATTACCTTAGCTAGGAATGGGGAAACAATATAAAGCTTAGTCTTGCCCTAAATGATTTTATAGTTAAGGATTGACTCACTAGGGGAAATTCTGAAATGCACAAAATTTTAAAATTAGCTGTACAGAAAAGAAAGTTAATTATAGATCAAAGTAACTACAAACAGTTTCAAAAGTAAAGCATGAATTCTTTCAGCTTGAAGGACAGAATTTTGGAGAGATAGAGAAAAGACTAGAGAATGTTCACTCATAGATGGACAAGCATGCCAGCGCTGGTGGCTCACGCCTGTAATCCTAGCTAGTTAGGAGGCTGAGATCTGAGGGTCAAGGTTCAAAGGTGGCCCAGGCAGAAAAGTCCCTGTGAGATGCTTATCTCCAATTAACAACTCCAAAACCAGAAGTGGAGTTGTGGCTACAAGTGGCAGAGTGCTAGCTAGCCTTGAGCAGGAGTTCCAGGACAGTGCCCAAGCCCTGAGTTCAAGCCCCACAACCAACCAAAAATTAAAATTAAAAAAAGGCAAGGAGAATGCAAAAGGCACTAAGGTAGGCATGAGGATGTTATCAATGCTGGTAGGGGACAGAGTGGAATGTATGCTTGTATTGAAGTAAGGAAGTCAGGTCTGGCTGGTGCCATATTGGCCACATGGTGGATTGTAGGGTCTGGCAACTTGTCTTCATGCTGGGGGACAGAAAAGCCCCTGCCTATCACCTACCTCTCAGGTGATGGGTGTGCCCAGATCGGTGGACACTTGGCTGATAGGTTACTGAAAATGTCAGTCCAGTGCCTGGGACTAGGAATTTCCTAAGGATCTGCCCCCTATGCTGACCTATTTAGGCCCAGACCAGCCTAGCCACCAGAAGCCATGCCACGGGATGTCTCTGTGATCGTGTCCTGTGTCCTGTCTCCTGGCTCGTTTCCAGTCATCATGGCGTCCCAATTCAGCTCTCCATTGGAGCAGAATTGGCTTGTTGGTATTGTTTTTGTTATTTCTTTCCTCTTTAGCATGTTTCCCAGCTGTATTATGTGTATTTGCGTGCTCCAGGCCTTCATAACAACTGGTTACCTGCGGCCTGATAACTGTTTAATAAAGACTCCAATATTCTATATCTTAAAATGTGGCTTCTGGTATGATTTACCTTACAACAAGGCAGCCGGAGGGATCAGTCTGTTACTATAAAGAATAACAATGCCACACAGAAGAATGAATACATATGATAAAGAAGTCATGCAACACACAAAAGCAACAGCAAAGATTTGAGGAGTTCTACTGAAATCTAAGGCTTATTTGTTCATTAATAGATATGCTGTTAAAGGAGAATCTGGCCAGGGGAAAGTGCTGGACTAAGGGCTGGGAGTAGAACAACAAAGGAACCATCATAGTAGGAAATGAATGAAAAATGAAAGATGACACTGCCAGTTCTGGCGTGTGAAAATAAATAGTGGTACTATGGCTAATACCAGGTTAGTAGTTAAGAACTGAGGGTGAAGTGTCAACGACTGGTGCACTCCACTGACTTATATAGAATTGGGCTGGAGTAGGACAACAGGTGAGGAAGCCTAGAAGCAGCTGCAAATCAGACTGCCATGAGATGATATAATATAAACCAGGTTGGTTTAGAAGCTCACTAGCATACTGCTAGGAGCTACAACTTAGAAAAACCCAAGAACAGGGCTGGGAAGGTGGCTCAGTAGTAGAGTACTTCCCTTGCATTCATGAGGCCCTGGGTTTGATTCCTCAGCACCACATAAGCAGAAAAAGCCAGAAGTGGCGCTGTGGCTCAAGTAGTAGCCTTGAGCTGAGGAACAGAGCCAACGCCCAGAGTTCAGGCCCTATGACCAACAAAAAAAAGAAAAAGAAAAACCCAAGAAAAAACAGAGCAGAGAACAAAGATGACACAAAAAAGAAAATCATGCCAGGTGCTGGTGGCTCACACCTGCAATCCTAACTACTCTGGAGGCTGAGATTTGAGGATCAAATCCAAACCAATCCAGGTAGGAAAATCTGTGAGAGTCAACTCTAATTAACCACCAAAAAGTTAAAAGCACAGCTGTGGCTCAAATGGTAGAGTGCCAGCCTTAAGCAAAAAAGCTAACAGCACTTAGGTCCTGAATTGAAGCCCCAGCACTTGCACACATACACAAACAAGAAATTCTTCTCCATCCTGATGTCACAAAGATCTCTAAAAGTTTTCTAGTTTTGCCTTTTACACTCATTTCTTTAATATACTTGAAATCAGATTCAATTTTGTTTTTCCTATGGAGCAGTGATTTTTGAAAACTAGATCTAACTATAATACCTATAACTACTAACAACTAAGCAAAACAAATAATATCCTTTTTGTGAGGACTTAACTACACTAAGTACTATATGCATTATGCAAATAATAATTTTGTAAAATACATTATTACTATTCCATCTTACAAAGAAATCAAGGTTCAGAAATCTACTTGAGTTGTAAAAGACTGGATCCATTTCATATCACAGCATATTAATACTTTATTTCTAGATAATTACCGGGATTTTGCTTTTCAGGTCCATTAAAACAGAGAAGTTTATTTTATTTTCACAGTTCATTTATTTATTCATTCAAGAAATATTGCTTGTGTTTACTACCTGTCTGCACTATCCTAGGCCATGGGGATAAAATGATGACCAAAACAAAGCCCCTACATTCTTGGGAACTGGTTATTCAACTTTTTTTGGGGGGGGGGGTCTGGT
>NW_012267348.1:4351406-4363189 GCF_000151885.1 Dipodomys ordii | reverse complement strand
AAAAAAAAACAAAAAAAACAACATGATAACTTATTCCTTGAAGATATTTTAGATACTTTGGTTTTTTGTTTTTGTTTTTATTTTTTTCTGTCGGTCGTGGGGCCTGAACTCTGGGCCTGGGCACTGTCCCTCAGCTCTTCAGCTCAATGCTAGCTCCCTACCATTTGAGCCACAGCGCCACTTCCAGCTTTTTTCTGCTTATGTGGTGATGAGGAATCCAACCCAGGGCCTCATGCATACGAGGCAAGCGCTCTACCACTGAGCCACCTTCCCAGCTCCCTTTAGATACTTTTTAACATTAAAAGGCCTTAGAATTTCAGTTTCTCAGAAAAGGATGTGAATTAAAGGAAAATTAAGTGAAGGCACAATTTTGTCTGTAAATGTGATCACAAATACAAGATTTCTTTCCTCTTTTCTTTTTTTCTAAGGGGATCTCACTAAGTTGCCCAGGCTGACCTTGAACTCTTAGGCCTCTGCTAAGAGTAAAGACTACAGGCCTGAATCACCATTTCTAGCCCATTTTTTTCTTTCTTTCTTTCTTTCTTTTTTTTCCACTTTCTCATTCTTCTCCTCCCCTTTGTCCTCCTCCTCTTCATCCTCCTTTGTCCTCTTTGTCCTTTTCATCCTCTTCTTCTATACTGAGGATTGTATCTGGGGCCTCCTGCCTTTTGTTTGTATTTTATTTCATTTTGTTTTTGTATTGGTGGTACTAGGGCTTGAAATCAGAACCTAGGCATTATCCCCTAGATTTTTTGCTCAAAACTGGAACTTTACCACTTGAGCCACATCTCCACTTCTAGCTTTTTTGCTAGTTAATTGGAGGTCAGAGTCTCATGGCTTTTCCTTCCCCAGGCTAGCTTCAAACTGCCATCCTCAAATCTCAGCCTCTTGAGTAGCTAGGATTACAGGTATGAGACACCTAGGGCTGGCTGTATTTTATTGTTGAGGTAGTATTGCTACCTTTGACCAGGTTGGCCTCAACCTTGCAATTCTCTTTTCTTTCTTTTCTTTTTTTTTTTGGTCGGTCGTGGGTCTTGAACTGTGGGCCTGGGTGCTGTCCCTCAGCTCTTCAGCTCAAGGCTAGCGCTCTACCACTTGAGCCACAGTGCGACTTCCAGTTTTCTGGTGGTTTTTTGGAGATAAGAGTTTCACAGACTTTCCTGCCCGGGCTGGCTTTGAACCGTGACCCTCAGATCTCAGCCTCCTGGGTAGCTAGGATTACAGGCATGAATAAACCACCGGCGCCTGGCTGCAATTCTCTTTTCTCCAACTCCCTAGTAGTGAAGATTACAAGCATGTTCCACCATACCTGATCCTCTTCTACTTCCCTATTATTTTTATCCTTAGTCTCTCCTTCATCCTGTAGTAAAGCCACTAGATACTGCCTTGCTACTTTTTGGCATTTAAGACAGGGAAGGATAATCCTAGGAATATCAAAAAAAAAAAAACTAAGCTGGGAAAAGGGTAGCTTCTTGGTCTATCAATCACAAATATCATGTATCTAAACACACACACACACATACACACACACGCACCAATCTGGAGCATGGACTTTTTGTTATTATTGTTAGTGGTGGCGGTTATTTTTGCTTTTTGTTTTTTAGCAGGGCAAAAAGGTAAGGGCACAAAAAGGGAGGAAGGGCAAACAAATGCAAACATGCCATACAGCATACACTGTGGAAAATGAACTATAAATCTGTGGGCAGAGATGAAAGAGGAGGTAACTGGAAGAAAATAAAGGAAGGAGCGACACTGTCCAAAAAATGAATATACTCATTGCTTACTCATAATCCTTCTGTACAACATGATAATAATAACAATAAGCGGGGTGCCAGTGGCTCACACCTATAATCCTAGCTACTACTTAAGAGGCTGAGATCTGAGGATCATGGTTCAAAACCAGCCCGGGCAGGAAAGTCCGTGACTTTTTTTTTTTTTGTCAGTCGTGGGGTTTGAACTCTGGGCCTGGATGCTGTCCCTCAGCTCTTCAGCTCAAGGCGAGCGCTCTACCACTGGAGCAATAGCGACACTTCCGGTTTTCTAGTGGTTTGTTGAAGGTAAGATTCTCCCGGACTTTTCCTTGCCCAGGCTGGCTTTGAACCATGATCCTCCGATCTCAGCCTCCTGAATAACTAGGATTACAGGCATGAGCCACCGGCGCCCAGCTCCGTGAGACTCTGTGGAACCTTAATTTCTCCAACTGGAAAATGAAACTGTTCTTACCTAATTGAGTTACTCAAAGTGGATGGAATTGCCATATGAAGTTGAACATGGCAGAAGAAGAAGACTGTGTGTCTGATTCCTTCATTAATGTTACAGGAAGACATCAGACCAGGATTGCCTATGCTGAGGCAAATATGAGAAGCTAGTCGAAAAGAAGAAAAGCAACAGGAAGCTAATTTGAAAAATAGAAGAGTTTAAAAGAAGAACAAGAAAGACATGACCCTGGGCTGTGAAATGCACTAGGCTGTGAAAACGAAAAGTTTGCCTTGCTCCAGAAGATGAGATATAAAAGTGGTCAGGCTCTTGGCAAAAGTGGAGATGGTATTGTTGAAGCACTTCCTCTCCATGTCAAAACAGGGAAAAGTGGCTTTGGTCATGAGGCATTATTAAAACAGAGAGCAGAGGAAAAATTAGAACACTACAGAAGAAAGATTCACATGAAAAACCAAGCTGAAGAAAAAGCTGAAGAATGCAAGAAGAATGCAACTTTAAAATAAGCGGGATGAGATGAAGCTAGAAGGAAATCTTAAAAGAAGCCAGCACGCCTGTCAACAGTTGGATAGCCAGAACACTGAGGTTCCCAGGGAAGAATGATACTGGTTGAGGCCTGAAGAGGAGGAGGAAGAGGAAGAAGGACAGGATGAAGATGAATATAGGAGTGAAGATTTAAGTGTTCTGGAGAAATTACAAATATTGACTAGTTACTTAAGAACATCTGTATTGCATTTGGTGTGGAACAGCCTATGAAGATAAAGATGACCTCTCTACAAATTGCCCAGGACCAACTTCTGCTGATCACGACTAAGACTGTTGCCAATAAAGTAGAAGTTGCTAAGGTCAGAAAGGACAGAGGGCCTTCCTATAATGCTTGTGTTTCTTTTATCTATAATGATAAATGTTCAGTGTCTTGAGAAAAGTAATACAATATTATTTCAGAACACAGGTGTCGAAGTGGCATTGTAGCTCAAGTTGTAGAGCGCTAGCCTTGAGCTGTAGAGCTGAGGGACAGTGCTCAGACAGGCCCAGGGTTCAAGCCCTACAACCAACAGAAAAAAAAAAAAAAAAACAGAACACAGGTGTCATGAAAAATGAGCTCAGGAGTCTAGGAAGGTGGCTCAGTGGTAGAGCGCCTGCCTTGCATGCCTGAGGCCCTGGGTTCGATTCCTCAGCACCACATAAGAAAAAAGCCAGAAGTGGAGCTGTGGCTCAAGTGGCAGAGCACTAGCCTTGAGCTAAAGAGCTGAGGGACAGTGCCCAGGCCCAGAGTTCAGGCCCCATGACTGGACCCCCAAAATAAATAAATAAAGGTTAATAAGTCACTCTAAAAAAAAAGAGAAGAAAAGAAAAATGAGCTCAGGGACAATGCCCAGGCCCTGAGTTTAAGCCCACGACCAAAAAAAAAAAAAAAAAGCCAACCTGGAATTCTGAACCAATATTAATTAATATAGGGAAGTAAGGAAAAGGGCAGAAGACACGGAGAAAAGACATACCAACTCTTATCATTTCCATTATTTTCTCCCATCTGGAAAACAAAGTCATTGCCGTCCAGAATAAGTATGCAAATTTAGTATAAATATACAATGAAGTATTATTGAGCCTAAAAAATGAACACATGCCAAACATGGATGAACGTGAGGGCACTAAGCTAATAAGTCAGTCATAAAAAGACAAATATTATTATTATTGCGCTTAATACGAGGTAGTTGATATCATAGAGAAACTAGAATGACGGCTGATATCACAGAAACTGGAATGGTGGTTGCTAGGGTTAACAGGAGTAAAGAATTAGGAGTTTATTGTTTAATGGGGATAGCTCTTCAACTTTACTGATTAAATGAACATGGAATATATAAATGTATAGTAGTTATGACCACTATTCAGATCAAAACATATTTCATAAATATATTTCATACTGCTCAACTATATACTTTAAAATGGTCAGGATGATAAAAAATTTTATAATAAAAAATTGGAGTTGGGTGTGATGGCTCATACCTGTAATCCCAGTACTCAGGAGGCAGAGATCAGGAGGAATGTTGTTCAAGGTCAGCTAGCACAAAAGATATCATCTCTATGAATAAGCCAATCATGATAGCACATTTCTAAGCTCTCAGCTAGATAGGAGGCTGCAGTCAAGGTCACAATCTAGACCAACTACAGGTAAAAAAAAAAAAAAATGTGAGACCTATCTAAAAAAATAACCATGAGCACCACTGGCTCACACCTATAATCCTAGCTACTCAGAAGGCTGAACTCTGAGGATTGCAGTTTGAAGCCTGCCCTGGCAGGAAATTCCATGAGACTCTTATCCCCAGTTAACCACCAAAAAGTGGGAAGTGGAGTTATGGCTCAAGTAGTAGTGCTCTAGCCTTGAGAAAAAAAAAAACCTCAGGACCAGCGCTCAGGCCCAAAATTCCACCCCAGGACCAACCAACCAACACACACACTCACATACACACACATACACACACAAAATAAAACCAAAAGAGCCTGAGGCATGCTCAAGTGGCATACCACTTCCCTATCAAGTACAAGTCCTTGAGTTCAAACCTCTATATTGAAAAAAAGTGGTCTGGCGCTAGTGGCTCACACCTATAATTCAAGCTACTCAGAAGGCTGAAAGGTTGGAAGCCAGCCTAGGCAGTAAAGTCTATAAGACTCTTATCTCCAATTAAGCACTAAAACAATGTGGCTCAAGTGGTAGAGTACTAGCCTCACAAAAAAGCTCAGAGACAGTGCCCAGGCCCTGAGTTCAAGCCCCAGGACTGGCACCAAAAAAAAGAAAGAAGAAGAAAAAAAGAAAAAGAAAAAAGGAAGAAGGAAAAAAGAGAAGGAGAAGGAGAAGAAAGGAAGAAGAAGCAGCAGCAGCAGCAGCAGCAACAGCTTCTTAATAACAGAATCACATCATCTATTACAGTGACTTTACTAGGCATGAATATAGTTGGCGATAATGTATGTTTGGATTTTGTCCTTATTCATATGGTGAAAAGAGAAAGGAAGAGGAACAAGTTCACACTGGCAATGAATCCTGAGGGAGTGGAAAGCTAGGGAAGGCACAAGGAGCCCTAAATCAGAAATAAACACAAGTCTGTCACATCTTAGAACTTTGAATGATGGCAGAGTCCTGAACAATGACTAATCAGATCAGGAGAGACCAGTATCATTCTGTAGGTGCCAAATATCTAATCTGGGACATGATTCGACCTAAACACAGATTTACTGACTTCAAGGAAACATGCACTAATCACACCAAGATATCACAGCCACAGTGAAGATCTTAAGTTTCCTGCTATGTACCATTTCTGGAAGCTGAGTTCAGTTTTATAGATCAACACATAGATGTGACAGGCTAAATTGGAATTTAATCCTTAACTTTTTTATGTTTTAGCCACGATCTAAGACTTTATCCGAGGTATTTAGTGTTGCAGCTTAATTTGTCCTACATCTAAATTTCTCTCTACAAATAAAATTAAATAAATACCACTGCACTGTCCAGTATTAGTGCTTAGCCCACACCTACTCTTGTGGACTCTCTCCTGAAACATCAGGCCTGAAATCTACATTTTAAACCTGTGAGTTTTGTTCCTAGCAAGCTCTAGCAGTACACTAGCAAGAGTGTAGGATGTAGTAGTTTACAGGTACGGTAGCTTATAGCTGTAATTCTGGAGACTAAGGCAGAAGGATCCTGAGTCTGAGGCCAGCCTGAGCAACATATAGAGACCTTGTCTCCAAAACAAAACACACACACACATACATACACACACACAGACACACACATTTTTAAAAAGGTACAAGCTTAGCTGTGTGCTAGCGGCTCATGCGTAATACTAACTATTCAAGAGTATGAGATCTGAGAATCATGGTTCAAAGCCAGTCCAGGCAGGAAAGCCCGTGACATTCACCTCCAATTAACCATCAGAAAAACCAGAAGTTGTGCTATGGCTCAAAGTGGTTGAGTGCTAGCCTTGAAACAAAATAGCCCAGGGACAGCACCCAGGCTTTGAGTTCAAGCCCAAGTCCCCACCCTACCCACCCCCCCCAAAAAAAAAAAGTTCAGGCTTGGTAACAACAAACTGCAGCAGCACCATAGGGTTTGTGGGCTCTGGCTTCTACTGCCTCTGCTTTTGTAACCAATTCCTAGAATTACATTGCTTCTTGAATGTAGCAACCAGAATGAAATTCTGGTTAGACATGGGCTGATACCCCTCCAAATTCACAACTTACATAATTCATAAATTAGGTGGGATGCTATGAAAATTCATTCACTCAAATATTGTGTGTGTATGTGTGTGTGTGTAAGAGAGAGAGCAAGTGAGAAAGACAGAGACAGAAACAGACAGAGAGAACTTGTGTGTGCACACATGTGTGCCAGTACTTGGTGCTGTCCCTTAGCTTTTTCACTCAAGGTTAGTGCACTACCAATTGAGTTACAGCTCCACTTTGGGCTTTTTGGTGGTTATTTGGACATAGAGCTTTCTTACTCAGGCTGACTTTGAACCTTGATCTTCAGATCTCAGCCTCCTGAATAGCTAGGATTATATGCAAGAGCCACTTCCACTCCATGTCAACACATCTTTACTAAGTACTATATAGGCCAGGCCCTGTTCCAGGTATTGCAGATGTAATATCAAGCAACACAAACAAAAATTCCTCTGTGGGTATTGGTTTTGACTAACACCTTGACTGGATTTAGAATCCCCCAAGAGATTTATGAGGCGCATCTCTAGAGGTCTGTGAGGGCACTGGTAGAAAGGTTTAGGTGAGAGGGAAATATCTACCCTGAAATATGGGTGGCACCATCCCATAGGCAAGGGGAGCTAGTTGGAATAAAAAGGAAGGACAGTTAAGCATTGGTGTTCCCCTCCCTCTCCTTCCTAGTCTAGGTGGCATGCACTGCTCTGGTCTGCCACACCCTCCCATTCACATAGAATACCACCTCTAAAACTGTGAGTAAATAAACAAATCCTTGTCCTCAAGGAGCTTTTTATTCTTTTCTTTTTTGGGGGTGGGGGGGTTCCGGTTGTGGGGCCTGAACTCTGGGCCTGGGCGCTGTCCCTCAGCTCTTCAGCTCAAGGCTAGCGCTCTACCACTTGAGCCACAGCGCCACTTCCGGCTTTTTTCTTTTTGCTTATGTGGTGCTGAGGAATCGAACCCAGGGCCTCATGCATGCAAGGCAAGCGCTCTATCACTGAGCCACCTTCCCAGCACTTTTTATTCTTTTTTTAATAAGTTTTTTATTGTGAAATACTGTACAGAGGGGTTACAATCACATGAGCAAGGAAATGAGTCCATTTCTTATCGAGCATTGTTGTTTCCTCCTTTGTTTTTCCCCTACCATACCTTCCTCCCATCTCCACAACTAAATCCCCCCCACACCCCGCCTAAATTGTAAAGTTCATTTTTCAACATAGCGTCTTATACATCTCATTGTTGCAGTGGGTCAACCTGTATCCCTATTTAAACAATTTGTTTTTTCCCTTCCGCTCCCCAAATTATACCAACATCAAATACAGTGAAAAAAGGGGTTATACTATGGGGGCGGGACATATAAAGCAACAACAAAAAAAAATCATGTGTACCTTATAAATACGTTAGAAACAATAGCAAGAAAGAAAAAACCACTTGTGTCCTTATCTTAGGGTTCATTTTGCTTAACATCATCTTATCTGACCTTTTCTGCTTGTCTCAGATATATACTAGTTATTGCAAATAAGGGGAAACCATGGGACCTATGTTTCTTTGGGCCTGGCTTACTTCACTTAATATAATTCTTTCCACATCTTTCCATTTCCTAACAAATGGAGGCATAAAATTCCATTGTGTATATATACCACATTTTTTTTTGATCCATTCATCTACTGAAGGGCATCTGGGTTGGTTCCATATCTTAGCTATGGTAAATAATGCTGCAATACACATAGTTGTGCTGGTAGCTTTAGTATGGTATTGTTTGTGATCATTTGGGTAAATGCCCAAAAGTGGGATTGCTGGGTCATAGGGGAGCTCTATGTGGAAACAAGTTTACACTCCCACCAACAATGCAGTAAGGTTCCCTTCTGTCCACATCCCCTCCAGCATCTGTTGTTATTAGAGTTCTTGATTACAGGCATTCTAACTGGGGTGAGGTGGTATCTCAATGTTGTTTTGATTTGCATTTCTTTTATAGCTAGAGAGGTTGAGCATTTCTTCAAAGGAGATTTTTATTCTAAGGAGATTTTTATTCTAAGGGAAGAGAAGGTGCTATGAAAATTTCATTCATCCACTCATTGAACAAATTGTGTGTGTGTGTGTGTGTGTGTGTGTGTGTGTGTGTGTGTACTGGGACTTGAACTCAGAGCACAGAGGCTATCCCTTAGCTTTTTCACCCAAAGATGGTATAAATAAGCAACAGGATAAACAACAGGATAAATAAGCAAAATATATAGTGAGTACTAAGGAGAAAAAAAAATGAAGGATATGAAATTTGAGGGCAGGATTAAAACATTTCATACCCAAGCTCCTGAAGTGATTTCTGGGACAAGATCCCAAGGAAGTGAGGAATCTAATAATGTACTTATCTACAGAAAGTGTATTCTAGCAAGAGGGAATGGTAAGCGCAAGACCCCTAAGGAAGGAGTCCCATGAGCAAACTAGAGAATAGAAAGAGTCCTGGGAGTCAGTGGGGAAGACAGGCCACGAGAGCCTTGTATGAACAAAGTTTTGTGTGAACAGCACTAGATTCTGACATCATCTGACTTACCTATAACAGGGTTCAGTTATATCAGAAGTCTGGAGGGAGCAAAGGTGGAAGTAAGAGAAACAACCAGGAGGCACCTTCTATAGCCCATAAGATGGAATGACAGCTAAGACCAATGTGGTGGACTAAAGATGCTGAGCAAGTTCTGAATGTATTCTGAACTCTATATAGTCCTTAGTTAGAAATTGGTCCTTGAATTTCACGCAATAAAAAATTTTATGGGACTCATACTAGGTAAGAATATAATGAGTTTAACCAAAGAAACAGGGAATTAACAGGTACAATAGCTCACATCTCTAATCTTAGCTACTCAGGAGGTAAAGATTGGGAGAATTGTGATTCAAAGCCAGCTGAGGTAGAAAGCTAGCAAGACTTCATCACAATAAGCCAGGCATAGTATTATTGGCCTGTTAGGCCAGCTAGGCATGGGGTACAGACCTTACCAAAAAAAGTATAACTAAAGAAAAAAGGAGGGAGGCTGAGGGTGTGGTTCATGTGGTAGACTGCCTGCCTACCAAGTGTGAGGCTCTGAGTTCAAACTCTAGTATTACAAATAATAATAATAAAATAAAAAGAGGAGTGCATCCATGGACTAAAGCAATAAACTAAATTAAACTTTTCCTTCTAATTATCTCGGGTATTTGTTACAGTAACATACAGCTAACAGTTTTTAGGAAAGCATTTTAAAGGAAATGGCAGCAAACAAGGCAGTATCAAAGGAATATGAATACATGCTGAGGGATAGTCTAAAGTTCTCTGAACAAAGGATAATAATTAAGAAGTTAAACTATTAAGATCTATAACACCACAAGGTTCAACCACAGAACACCTCAAAACCCAAATTCAGTTTCTTTAGAAATTCTGCATAAAAACAGGAACATCATACTAAAAATTTCTTACCAAGTAATACAGTTTAAAAGTCAACTGTTTATAAAAAGTCTACAGAAACATCCAGGTGTTAGCCAATTAAAATGCAAAGCAAATTAGCTTATAACACTCAACACCATGGCAATCTAATGACAATTTTAGATGCTTCAGTTTCCCAAGAGTAAGTTAAGGATTCAGCCTAAAACACCTCTTCAGCAATATGGGGACAGGAGGGTGAGCATGGGCAGAGCTGGGAGGGTTAAAGGCCTTCACCTACAATTTCTCTTACTCTACTGTACACAGTCCCTCAATCTTTTCATCTTAGTGGGTGTGTAGTGGCTATAAAACAGTCTATCTTCATAAAGACATGATGAACTCAGAATAAAACACTGTCACTCTGAGATAAAGTATAAGTGATACCATGCCTGGCTCAAAAAGACTCATTTGTTTCCTTACATTTTTGTTTTGTTTGGAAGTACTGCAGTTTAAACTAAGGCAGGCCTAGTGCTTCCTAGACAGGTGCTCTGCCTCTTAAATCACATCTTCAGCCTATATTGTTTTCTTTATTTTTCCAATAAGGTCTTTTATTTATGCCCAGGCTGGCCTGGACTGCAATCCTCCTATTCATACTTCCCATATAGTACCATAACCTATTTTTTCATTGGCTAAAATGGTGTCTCATAAACTTCCTGTCTCTGCCTCCAAGTATCTAGGATTATAGCTAGGATTTTCAGCCAACACCACCTTAAAGCTTTTCTTAATCCAAGCAAAATAAATTATCCTTTTCTTTTTAAACAGTCCTAGGACTGAACCCAGGGCTTAGAACATATTAGGCAAGCACCCTACCACTTGAACCACATCCTAGCCCTTTCCTATTTTGGTTTTGAGGTTTTGTTTTATTCTGAGATAGGGTTTTACTAACTTTGCCTGAGCTAGCCTCAAACTTGTGGTTCTCTTGCCTTCACCTCCTAAACAGCTAGGATTGTAAGTATAGACCCACTTGGCAAGCTCTCAGTTACTTAATATTAATCCATGACACTGTTTGCAGTAGAAAAAGCCTGGAATTAACAAAAAAAATACAAATAATCAACTAAGTAAGTTCTGGTGTAGGCATACAATGAATGGTAACTAAAAGAATAAGGAAATTATGTATACTTGGATGATTTTAAGATATTTTAAATAAAAAGAGAAATGTGTAAAACAATGTATAAAATATTTTTTGAGAATTTTTAATAAACATGGGAAATATATTGTTTCTTAATATATAGAATATAGAGAGAGAGAATTCTTCTGTAACATACAAAACTGGAAATAATAACGATCAGTAAAAAGAAGCAACCTTTAGGACTTGAACTCAAGGCCTCATGCTCTTGCTTACTAGCTTTTTCAAGGCTGGTGCTCTACCACATAAGTCACAACTCCATTTCTGGCTTTTTGTTAATGGGAGATAAAGAGTATATTTGTTTGCCCAGGAGGTTTCAATTAAGCCACAATCCTCAGATCTCAGCCTCCTGAGTAGCTAGGATTACAGACATAAGTCACCTGCATCCAGCTTTAAATACCTTTTTTTAAGAGGAAGATTTATGCCTATGACTATGATTTTAAAAGAAAGCAACAGTAATGTCTATTAAGAGCAATCTTTCTAAACTATAACCAGGCACTTATAAAAGTTCTCTCATGAGATTAAATCTCCTAAAGATTGCCATTCTAGCTATCTTAGTTTAAGTGTACACTGTGTTCACACAATGACAAAACTGCCTAACAACACATTTCTCAGAACATGTCCCTGGCCATGACCATATTTCCAAAGTCTGTGTGGCACAACTTGAATTAAATAAAATGGGTGGATGAAGAGATTGGGAGTATGAAGAAACCCCTTCTACCATCCTTCTTTATAACTACAATAACTTAGTTTCTTGCTGTAATGCAAAGGGGGGAGGGGGGAGGGGAGGAGGGA
>NW_012267348.1:4345850-4349226 GCF_000151885.1 Dipodomys ordii | reverse complement strand
AGCCTTGAGCTGAAGAGCTGAGGGACAGTGCCCAGGCCCAGAGTTCAGGCCCCACGACCGGACCCAAAAAAAAAAAATGTTAATCAAAATAGATTCTGAAAGCTGGGTGTGGTGGCACACGTCTATAATCCCAGTATAATCCCAGCTCACCAAAAGTTGAAGCAAGAGGATCCCAAATTGAAGGTCAGCCTTGGTTCTAATGAAATAAGGAAGAAAGGGAAGAAGAGAGAGAAGGACAGAGGGGCTGGAGGGAAGGAAGCAAAGAAGATGGCATAAATAGTATAATATGATAAAATGCTTGCTTCTTTAAAAAATCCCAATATTCAGAATTTAACTATAACACTAAAAGTTTTCATGGTTAAACAGGAAATAAAAATCAACTGGAATTAATAAAATTACTCAGATTCCATTTTAGCCCAATCAGAATGGCAATCATCAAGAAAACAACAACAAATGCTGGTGAAGGTTAGGGGCAAGAAAGTTTTATACACAGGAATATGATACAGTGCTGCAACCATGGAAATCAGTATTGAGGTTCCTCAATAAGACTAAAAATAGAACTTCCATATGATCTTGCTGTAGCATCCCGAAGCATATATCCAAAGGAATGTAAGTATGCACACAACAGAGATACCTGCATGCCCATGTTTATAGTAGCACTAGCCACAATAGCTAAACTTTGGAATCAGACTAAGTACCAATCAACTGATGGATAAAGAAGTGTCACATACAAATAAGGTATATGTGTCCTTTTCAGGAAAATGGATGGAACTGAAAATTATCTTGTTAAGCAAAATAAGCAAGGCTGAGAAAGACAAGTACTCAGTGTTACTTGGTTAGTTTTTGTTTGGTTTTGTTTTTTTGGTGCCAGTCCTGGGGCTTGAACTTGGGCACAGATGCTGTCCCTAAGCTTTTTTGCTCAAAGCTAGTGCTCTACAACTTGTGACACAGTTCTATTTCTGGCTTTTTTTTTTTTTAATTTTTGACAGTTAATTGGAGTTAAAGAGTCTCACAGACTTTCCTATTCGGGCTGGTTTTAAACTGGCAGCATGAGTTGATTATTTTTTATTATTTTTTGTGTCACTTTATGCTCAGGTTTTTGGGGGGTTTTGTTGTTGTTTTGTTTTTTTGTGTAACTTAGATTTGAACTCAAAGCTTCATGCTTGCCAGGCCATTGCTGTACCAGTGAGCCATGCCTCCAGCTCAGTGTTACTTGTATTAATGATAATACATAAACAAAGTACTTGAAGTACGAATATATAACCTCCTGATTGAGGAGTAGAAAACAAATCTTTAAAGGAAAAGAAAATGAAGGTAATAAATATTAATTACATTAGAAGCAATGGGTTGTTCAAAAGTTGTTTTGTTGTTTTGTGTTTTGTTTTTTTGTTTTTGTTTTGTCGTCATGGGACTTGAATTTAGAGGCTGGGCTCTGTCCCTGAGCTCTTTTGCTCAAGACTAGAACTCTACCACTTTAAGCCATACTGCCACTTCTGGTTTTCTGGTGGGTAACTGGAAATAAGAGTCTGATGGACTTTCCTACCCAGGCTACCTTTGAACCACAATCCTCAGATCTCAGTCTCTAAAGTAGCAAAGATTACTAGTACAAACCACTGGCACCTGGCCAGAAGTTTTAACATAAAAAACTGTAAGGACAACCTACCTCTGGCCCACTCTGTTTCATTGATTAAAAACTTTTGTTTAAAGAAAAAATATTTCTCTTCTAATTTACTTAGAAATTCAAATTCATTTTTTATCAGAACCCGAGTCTACTCTATAAACTGTATTTTCAAAATACTTCACTATAATCCACAAATATCAGTGATACTACTACTCTCCTAGCAGACAGCAACATCTTACCAAAGATAGTAACTAGCACTTTCAGAAAAGCTTTAGCAAGTCTAAGAAACAACTAGCCATTCTGACTTTAATATCTGAGCAGTAACTAAAGGCACAACAAAAATTAGGCTTCATGACACCTTTGCCACAAAGGGAGGATGATTAAAAAGGCATCCTAAGTCCCCACTCCCCAATCTGCCATGCCACAGCACACAGCATCCAGAACAAATCCCATACTTACTAGACAAACATAGACATTAAAAATAATAATAATAATAATAAAAGAGGGCTGAGAAGGTAGCTCAGTGGTAGAGTGCTTGCCTCTCATGTGTGAGGCCCTGAGTTTGATTCTTTAGCACCACGTAAACAGAAAAAGCCGGAAGTGGCACTGTGGCTCAAGTGGTAGAGTGCTAGCATTGAGCTGAAGAGCTGAGGGACAGAGTTCAAGCCCCACGACCAACAAAAGATAAATAAATAAATAAAATAGGAAACAATAAAACAGAAAAACATACTGTGAAAGTATAACAATTGCTCGATTCCTATGATCCTTATAACTGGATGCTTATATTTAATAAAACTACATCATTATTATATAAGCCTTTCTAAATACTGGTTTTCTATTAATACAAAATGAAAGGTTGTATAACCCCGACTAATCAGAACTGCTGGAGATGACTAATCATGCCCTTCCCATACCTGAAGTCTGATGTACACATTTGAACTTGTACTTTTTTTTGTATTAGGGCTTGAACTCTGGACCTTAAGATCTTGCTCAGCTCTTTCACTCAAGGCTGGAGCTCTACCACTTGAGCTTTGCTCCACCTTCCAGCCTTTTGCTGGTTAGCTGGAGATAAGAGTATCTTGAATTTATCTGCCTGAGTTTGTTTCATATCAGATGCTCAGACCTCAGCCTCCAGAGCAGCTAGAATTATAGGTATGAGTTCAAGCCTGGCTCCCTTTTACTCAGGACAACACTGAATCTCAGTGACTACACAGAAAGATAAGATCCTAAGACTCACAAGTTCTGCCCTTAAGCAGGAGACATCAGCCTCTAGTAACCTTAGCTTCTACAGTTTGTCTTCTACCCTGTTTCATATTCTTCATCATCTTGCTTTAGTTCTGATACCAAAGTATGCCTAAATTGCATCTAAAGAAAAGGTAGCTGGCTCTCATGGCTCTCCTCAGCACATTCAGAGCTCTCCAGGGGAGATAAACAAATCCTAGTGTACAAGATTTTATGACTTCTATTACACCTTACTTCCAAGCTAGGCACCAGTGGCTCATGCCTATAAATCGTAGCTAGGATCATGGTTCAAAACCAGACCAGGCAAGAAAGTCTGTGAGACTCTTATTTCCTGGTTTAAACATGAATTTACAGCAACCTGACCACATTCTTCCTATTCTAGTAATTTTTCATCACTTAAGAAATGGTAAGAGGCCGGGCGCTGGTGGCTCACGCCTGTAATCCTAGCTACTCAGGAGGCTGAGATCTGAGGATCACGGTTCAAAGCCAGCCCGGGCAGGAGAGACCGTGAGA
>NW_012267348.1:4340304-4344400 GCF_000151885.1 Dipodomys ordii | reverse complement strand
AGAGTTCAGGCCCCAGGACCTGACCCCAAAAAAAAAAAAATTTAGCATTCAATATCTGTCTAAATGATAGTGTTTTGATATTGTATTTAACTCACTTAATGTGAGCATAACATGAAATTATAATAAAAAGTCTTAAGGGCTAAAGGTATGGCTCAAGAGGTAGAAAGCACCTGACTGACAAATAAAGGCCCCTGAATTCAAACGTAAGTCACAGTCACACACACACACACACACACACACACACACACACACACACACACACCTATTTAGGTTTTGACAGTTCTCCTTTTCAGCAGACCTCAAAGTCAAATGACATCTACTGCTACACTACTTATCACTGTGAAAATGAAAGTACCCTACAAATACAGTAAGATTGTGCACAGGCAAAATATTTTTTAAAGGAAAATCATAACTTACAAATTCCAAAAGGAGGAAATTATCTTCCCTATATATTTTATATCTCTTCAGTGGCATCTCAAGGTTTTAATAGTGTGTGTGTGTGTGTGTGTGTGTGTGTGTGTGTGTGTTCAGGGCCTTAGTGCTGTCTAGGCTTTAATAGTGTGTGTGTGTGTGTGTGTGTGATGGGTCCTGGGGTTTGAATTCAGGGCCTCAGTGCTGTCTCTGAGCTTTTGTGCTCAAGGCTAGTGCTCTACCACTTGAGCCACAGCTCCACTTCAGGCCTTTTCTTTTGGTGGGGGGAGGCGGTAGTTTATTGGAGGTAAGTCTCATGGATTTTCCTACCCCGGCTGGCTTCAAACCATAATCTTCAGATCTCAGCCCTATGAGTAGGTAGGATTACAAGATAAACCACCACCACCTGGCTCTAGCAGGTTTTAACAATTTTTTAATTAAACAGTCTCGATTATGAAAAGCCAAGAAATCTACAATCTCTAAATTAATACATAAATTTTCCTCAACAATAAGCAAGTCATCAAGTACTCACTTGCTAAAGGCCTTGGGAGAAGTAACCAAATACAGCTTAGCTGTGGGTTGATCATTTAGCTGCTTAGCTGAGAAAAAGAATTACTCAGTGAATTACTTCACAAAAGAAAACCTCTGCACATGTGTGCGGGCTGTTACCCGACACATCCCTAACATAAGCCTGAGACCATCCCACTTTCCATCTCACACAGATGTTCTTACAGTAAAAAAACACAGGCATTTGTTAGATGCTAACAAAGTAAGAATTCACTTATAATATCTAATTCCTCTTCTTTGGCAGTAGAAACAAGACACACACAATACACTCACACACACACACACACACAGAGAAAAAACAAAATCATACAGTATTTGCTTCCAATACAAAATAAACTCATCTTCCTAAATATTAGTCTGATGCAAAAATAATCTTCAAAAAGAAGACATGATTTTTAGTTATCTTTTGCTTTTGCATTCATTGAATTTTTGCTATGATTTGGTAAACCAGGTGCATATCTTCCATTTATAAATAAAGCAATTATGCTGTCATTTTAAAAGGTCAGTAAAGCTTTATACCCACATTTTTAATTCACTGAACTTTAAAAAAAATCGATTTCCTCAACAAATTCTAAACTTTAAGGAACAGATTTGTTTACTGATAAACTCTGTCTTGTTAGGAAAGTTTGTGATTCATCCTTTAAACCTACTTTCCACAAATATAACCAAAATGGGTAGTAAGACAATAATACAGCTGTGAACATAAGGACTCTAAACCACAGATCCAAACACACACAAAGTAGTACCTCAGCTCAGAAATAACCTGTTTATGATATCAGTCAGAATACTAAGTTATCTAGATAATAAAAAGCCTTAGGATCATTATAAACACACAAAATTATAGCTAAAAAGACTATAATAACTCCCAAGTTTATATACCTGCTGTCCTTCAACGTTATTGTTCCGTTCATTAAAATTGTTCCCTTTTTTTTTTTCATTAGCATTTTTTGACAGTGGTGAGACTTGAATTCAGGGCTTGCGCACTGCCCTTGTGCTCTTTTGGTCAAGGCTAGTGCTCTACCACTTTTTTTTGTTGTTGGTTGTGGGGCTTGAACTCTGGGCCTGGGAGCTGTCCCTCAGCTCTTCAGGTCAAGGTAAGCGCTCTACCACTTGAGCCACAGCACCACTTCCTAAAATTGTTCCCTTTTTTGGTGACAACCCTGAGCCTTGACCTCAAGGCCAGGCACTGTCTCTGAGCTTTTTTGCTCAAGGCTAGTGCTCTACCAATTAAACCACAGCTCCACTTCAAGCTTTTGGCGGTTATTTGGACCTTAGTCTCTTGACTTTCCTGTGAAAGCTAACTTCGAGCCACAATCCTCAGATCTCAGCCTTCTGAGAGTAACTAGGATTACAGGCATGAGTCCCAGGCACCTGGCTAATATTGTTCCTTTTTCATCCCCCACCAGGTCCTGTGATACTGAAGTCAGAATACTGGTCACCTTAGGGAGGGAAAATGTGTTTCCTGAATGGGCAGGAAAAAAGGGAGCCTTTCAGATGCTGCAAATGTTCTAAAACTTCATCTGTGTGTTTATCAGGGAATATACATATGTGAAATGTCACTGAACTGTACTACTAAGACTTTACCATAAATTACACCTCAACTTAAAAATACATGTTTTCTTAATCACACTGATATGTATTTGGGGGATGGGGGAGAAGTAGTCCTAGTACTGGGGACTGAATTCAGGGTGTCATGCCCACTTGCTTCTCACTTGGCTCTCACTCAAAGCTGGTACTATACCACCAGAGCCATACCTCCACTTTCCAATATTCTTAAAATGTCTTTGTTCAAATGTATTACATAAAATTTTCCTGGATGTTGCCAGCAAGATTATTTTCTAACTGAATTTCTCTAAAGATGCATATTGTAACATACAACATAAGAAACCCACCAATCACAGTTTAGAAAGTGAGAGAGGGATGGAGGAAGGGGAGCAAGGGGAATATGATGGAGGTGAATTTGTTCAAAGCACACAGTGTACATGCTTATATCACAACGAAATCCCCTCATACTACAAATGTTAAGTCAAAAATAAGAAAATAAAAAGGTGCATTTTGTGAGCATCTTTCGAAACATTTTTTCAATCTTAGAAACCAAATTTTGAACCAATAGCACGCAGAAAGATTATCTCAATATGTAAATATGGAGAATCAAATCTACATCTCTGGGTAGCCACTGGTCAGTGACAGCCTAGTAACAAGTGTTTCCTGACTTTAGGCCGCTCCTGTTTCCACCAGATTGTTACTTTCCTGGTATGACAAACAAGTCTGAACTCTCTATCTCCCTGTGGGCTTCGACTCAACATTCTGCACCAGTTAACTGGCCCCAAAGCGTAAGCATTGAGACACTTCAAACGTACCAAAACAGGAAGGTAGCAGTCTGGGCATTTTTCTAGATGCAATAAAGTACATCTTTTTAAAAGGTGGCTCAAGAAAAGTCACAGAGCTATTGGCAAAAGCTATCACATTTTCTTTTAAACCTCTTTGAAGGCAACTTGGATCTCAAAAACAGATTTCTGCTAAGGAGGACTCAGGAAACATCCCTTGGGGCCATTTACTCCCCCGGTTTTGTGTGACCCGCTGGGAACAGTCCTCACCAAGTAAAAGCCCATTTGGTGACCAGCGCGTCCTACTCCATTCTTGCGCACAGTAAGATCCGGAGATGACCTAGGCTGACGGCTTAGTTTTAGACCCCGTGCGAGAAGCTAACGCTTAGGAAAAACTTAACACATACACATCCTTTCCGCGGGAATTTATTTCTGATCGTGAAAGGCATTTCCACTCGGCAACGAGCAGGCCGAGCCCCAAGACACTCTGCTCGCCTCTCTGCGTCTCCTCTTTTTCAGTGACCAAAAACCACACTTCAAGAACCGAAATCCAAACCGTCACGGACGTGCCCAATGGCTCGAGAGCCGGGGCCAGGTCGGCTCCGAGGCCGGGCAACAGTGCACGCAAAGCTGCAGCCCGGGAGGCCCGCTCAATACACAACGGCAGCCGAAGCAACCGGTTGCGGCGGCCGCTGGACGCTCCGCCACTGCGCAGTGGCCGCCTGGGCCCTCCGAAGTTGCCACCCGGCGCCCGGACGGCGCGCCCAACCAAGCTGCGGGTTCGCGCCCCG
>NW_012267348.1:4331211-4340254 GCF_000151885.1 Dipodomys ordii | reverse complement strand
GGGGGGTGGGGCAGGCGGCAGTCACAGGGCTTGAACTTAGGGCCTGGGCTCTGTCCCTGAGCTCTTGCTTGCTCAAGGCTAGTGCTCTACCAGTTTGGCACACAGCTCTACTCTGGTTTTGAGTGGTTGATTGGAGATAAGAGTCTCACAGAGACTTTTCTCCCCTAGCTGGCTTCAAACAATGATCCTCAGCTCTCAGCCTCCTGAGTAGCTGGGATTACAGGCATGAGCTACTGGTGCCCAGCCATAATCACTCTTATTAAACTGTAAAGTACAACATAATCATAAGAATTTACCTGAGGGCTGAAGGCATATCTTAGTGGTAGAGCAACATATGGAAGATTCTGGTTTCAATCTTCAACACTGAAGAAAAAGAAAGAAGGAGGAAGAAGAGGAAAAGGAAAAGAAGGGAAGGGAGAATAAGAAGCATGACCCCAAAGTGCTTCTACCTGGAAGTTTCCCAAGATCATTCCACTTCCTTCGGTGTCTTCCTAAGATAATTATCTTGCTTCTTCCCACCCCCAACTCCTCAATCACCTTAGGACATTCTCCTAACACCATTTTCTATCCTCCATCCCTAGAGAGCCCCTCTCTGCCTCCTTATTAGCTCTCTTCCCAGTTGAGGAATCAGGGGAGAAAAGTAAAAAGGTGTGAAGTTCCCAACTTTATAGTTTTGCATGCACTTAAACCTTTTTTCACATTTAACATCTCAACTGCTAATAAGAATTCACAGATAGCTGGGTGCTGGCAATTTATACCTAGAATCCTAGCTACTCAGGAAGTTGAGATCTGAGATCACAGTTCAAAATCATCCCAGACAGGAAAGTCCAAGAGTCTTTATCTCCAATTAAACAGTTAAAACAGCTGGATTGGAAGGGTGGCTCAAATGGTAGAGTGCTAGCCTTGAGCAACAAAGCTCAGGGACAGTGCCCAGGCCCTGAGTTCAAGCCCTATGACCAACAACAACAAAAAAAAAACAAGACTGGCATATGGTTCAACTGCTAATAGCTAGGCCTGGAGTTTAATCCCTACTCCGACTCATTCCAATATGGCACGGGCTCAGGGCGCATGCGCCCGCGGCCCCCCCCACCCCCAGCTCAGCGGTCCTCCCGGCAGCCTGCGCCCCTCGCGCCACGCGTGGCATCCCCCCGGCCCGACCTCCCCGCGTCCCCCTGCCGAGCAGGGGCAGCGCAGGAGGCGAGGCGTCAGCGGTATTGCAGACTGCGAGTCCAGTGCCATCCCTCTCCGCTCGTTCCCAAGCCGTACCTCGCCGAGAACACCCCCGGGGCGGCGGTGCAGCTTTCAAACGAGGGACGTCGGGTCCCCGACGGCTCTGTGGCCTGGTGTGGACTTGCGAGTCGTGGAGGCACGCTCTCCGGAGACCTCGCGCCGGTCCCGGTCCGGCTCCGACTCGGGGAAGGCCCTCTGCTCAGATTGTGGACTGAGCGGCGGGAACCCGGTGGAGTCCCCGAGGTCGGTCCTGGCTGGCCGGCGGAGCGCTCGTGTCGCCCGCACCTGACCCCATGGGCTACGTGGTATTCGCGAGAAAAGAGCAGAACAGTGGCCAGATCCCAGCGGGGCGCACGCTGCTGTCCAAAGGGGCTGCGCCCGCCTGCCTACCTCACGTCGAGGATCTGCTGCGTGCGGAGACCTAAGGAGACACCCATGCGTCCTCTGTCTGCCGAGTCCAACCCCGGGCCCTTTGTGGGCATCGGGATGCCTTCAGGCTTCCGCGGGTGGCGCCTCCTATAGCTGAGTGTTCCTGCACCGAAGTGCCTCCGAATGCCGGCGGGAGGATTCAGAGCCCGACTAGAATGAGAAATTCATGCTCGAAGGTGACTCCAGGACAACCCCACCGCCTGAGATGCCCATGGGCGGTTCCATTTCCCGAGCTCATCCCTTCCCTCGAAAGCGCAGGTGCCCATGGGACAAAGCTACAGGGGCGCAACCCGCCGGTGCCATGAATGCTCGACTAAATTCCAGAGTCAAGAGGAGCGTCCACTAGAAAGTCTAGGAAATCAACACTGTGCCTGCCCTGGGAAATATCCCACTTTACAGACAAATTTGCTCTAAATCATGCTACGGGCTGGGTTTGAATCTAGATTTTTTTTTTCTTTTTCTGTAAGCACCACTAAAAAGACAGTATGATAACCAGAGATAGGAAGAAAAATGTTAAAATAATAAAGTATACGTTATTGTTACACAATATCACTTTTCAGGCATGAGACAGTCCATATAGGTACGTATCTTCACTCTGTTGCAGCCGCATGTTTTCATTCATTTGCTACTTTGACTTAAGTTTTTCTTTTGTTCACATTATCATTTGAAAGTGTGCTGGTATCTTGATTATTCACTTAGAAACCTAGTACATTTTGTTTCTTTGTGATTGTTTGGTAATATATCTTTGATTTTTGTACTGGGATGAATTTTTGAGTGTGGAAAAGCTTCCAGGTGGACGGCTATGAATAAGTGATTTTTGCCTTCAATGCCATGACTTACCAAAAAGAGCTGCCCCAATTATCCTTCCACCTCCAAGAAACAAGTGTAGATAGTTCTGTGCACATTCCAAACAATGAGTGACACCTTTTCTCCCCTATATTATCAATGTCTGCTAGTAAAGATTACCTTAACTCCGCATTTTTTAAAATGATTTTTCGTGTATTTGCTGTCAGTATTCCCCCTCTAATAAATGGTCCATTCATATCCATTCATTTGTTGAGAAATTGAACTGCTAACTTTGAACATTTTTTTTCATTGCCTAATAATGGTGACTAAAGTGAGCATTCTTCCACCCATATGATAGCCTATTTTCTGCTAGTCCATACAGTTTGATCTCCTACTTAATTATTTGATGACTTTTATTTTGCTTTAGTTTGTAGTAACATGTGAATTTAACTCACCACCTCTCACCAGTTGCTATTTCTTATACAGTTTACTAAAGAATTCTTACCTTAGGGGCTGGGAAGGTGGCTTAGTGGTAGAACGCTTGCCTTGCATGCATGAGGCCCTGGGTTTGATTCCTCAGCACCACATAAGCAGAAAAAGCCAGAAGTGGTGCTGTGGCTCAAGTGGTAGAGTGCTAGCCTTGAGCTGAAGAGCTCAGGGAAAGCACCCAGGCCCAGAGTTCAGGCCCCACAACCGACAAAAAAAAAAAAAAGAATTCTTCCCTTACTCTCTGTTTATACTAGGCTTATCCTTTGGATTGGTATATGTCTGAATTCTCCATTTCCTTCCATAGACCTTGGTTTGAGCAAATACTATGTGGATATTAATATTGGTCCTTTGACCACATCTGACACATCTCACATCTGACTAGGCTTAATTCCCACTCGAGGTCTTCGTTTTTCAAAGGATCACTTGCTCTCTACACTGGATTATGTGTCCAGGCACATTCCAGAATAATTACTCACATAACAGTTAACAGCATGGCTTTAGGAGAGACCATATATCCTGGTGCAACATTTAGCAGCCCTGTGAAATGGGTAAGTTACTTACCTCTCTAGGCCTTACAGACTATGTACTGGGGATAAAAGTAACACATGCCTCACAAGCTCAATGTCTGGCACTTAATAAGTGCTTAGTAAATACTTATTATTAAATACCTATTGTTAATTTTAGTTCCAAAAATATATTGAAGTTGATACAAAGTTACATTAATCTAGGAACTAATTTTAACAGAACAAATGACATTTCATTTTCCCAACCAGGACATGTGTTATTTTTCAGTTTATTCAACTACTATAAATCTGTCAGACAGAGGGCTGGGAATGTGGCTTAGTGGTAGAGTGCTTGCCTACCATGCATGAAACCCTGGGTTCGAGTCCTCAGTACCGCATCCACAGAAAAAGCCAGAAGTAGTGCTGTGGCTCAAGTGTTAGAGTGTTAGCCTTGAGCAAAAAGAAACTCAGGGACAGTGCTCAGGCCCTAAGTTCAAGCCTCAAGACTGGCAAAACAAAACAAAACAAAAAACATCAAGCCTCCTGTTGACTCCAGTCTTTCTCTACTGTTTACCCTATGGCACTCTCCACTGAGGCCCAGCTGGTTGTGCTGACCCTACTGCCCTACGAGCAGGGACTGCTATTATGAGTTCTCCCTACATCTACCCTGCTCCATCTTTGTGTCTTGACATCTGTAGCCTCCCCAGCTTCCCAGACAAAGCTCTTGCCTATACCTTGTTGTGAGGGGAAAAAACAATGGCTTGGTGGTAGACAGCTTGGAGGGCAAGTTCAGATTTAGTCACTGCTTCTCTCTAAAACCTTCTGTGGGACTTTTGTAGGAGCCTACACATCCGTGAGCTGTTTCCTCATCTTTATGAAACAGGCATGAAGCTACCTATCTTGCTATGTCCTGAGAAGCCAAAGACAAAATAGTTACAATCATTCTTTTTTTTTGGGGGGTGGGGCAGGCGGCAGTCACAGGGCTTGAACTTAGGGCCTGGGCTCTGTCCCTGAGCTCTTGCTTGCTCAAGGCTAGTGCTCTACCAGTTTGGCACACAGCTCTACTCTGGTTTTGAGTGGTTGATTGGAGATAAGAGTCTCACAGAGACTTTTCTCCCCTAGCTGGCTTCAAACAATGATCCTCAGCTCTCAGCCTCCTGAGTAGCTGGGATTACAGGCATGAGCTACTGGTGCCCAGCCATAATCACTCTTATTAAACTGTAAAGTACAACATAATCATAAGAATTTACCTGAGGGCTGAAGGCATATCTTAGTGGTAGAGCAACATATGGAAGATTCTGGTTTCAATCTTCAACACTGAAGAAAAAGAAAGAAGGAGGAAGAAGAGGAAAAGGAAAAGAAGGGAAGGGAGAATAAGAAGCATGACCCCAAAGTGCTTCTACCTGGAAGTTTCCCAAGATCATTCCACTTCCTTCGGTGTCTTCCTAAGATAATTATCTTGCTTCTTCCCACCCCCAACTCCTCAATCACCTTAGGACATTCTCCTAACACCATTTTCTATCCTCCATCCCTAGAGAGCCCCTCTCTGCCTCCTTATTAGCTCTCTTCCCAGTTGAGGAATCAGGGGAGAAAAGTAAAAAGGTGTGAAGTTCCCAACTTTATAGTTTTGCATGCACTTAAACCTTTTTTCACATTTAACATCTCAACTGCTAATAAGAATTCACAGATAGCTGGGTGCTGGCAATTTATACCTAGAATCCTAGCTACTCAGGAAGTTGAGATCTGAGATCACAGTTCAAAATCATCCCAGACAGGAAAGTCCAAGAGTCTTTATCTCCAATTAAACAGTTAAAACAGCTGGATTGGAAGGGTGGCTCAAATGGTAGAGTGTTAGCTGTGAGCCCCCCCCCAAAAAAGATCATTAGGCCCTGAGTTCAAATCCCAGTATAAGCACATAAAAAAGTTCATGGTGCCAAACAGCAAACCAAGAACATTTAGCAGCATATAGAAAAAATAGGAAAGCAGGCCTTTGGAGAGGGGTTTCTTTCTGGAGTGATAAAAATGTTCTAAAACTATGGGCTGGGAAGTTGGCTCAGTGGTAGAGTGCTTGCCTCGCATGCATGAGGCCCTGGGTTCGATTCCTCAGTGCCACATAAGCAGAAAAAAAGCCGGAAATGGCGCTGTGGCTCAAGTGGTAGAGTGCTAGCCTTGGGCTGAAGAGCTGAGGGACAGTGCCCAGGCCCAGAATTCAGACCCCACGACCAGACTCCCCCCCAAAAAATGTTCTAAAACTAGACAGCGGTAATAGCTGAAAAACTTTGTAAATATAATAACTCCCATGGAATTATTCACTTTATAAAGGTTACTTAAGCCAGTGCAGTGATGTACATCTGTAGTCCCTTCTATTAGGGAGGCTACTACAGGATGATTTCTAGAGTTCAAGACCAGCAAGGGCAACACAGAAAGACCCTGTGTCACAAAAAATAAAAATAGGCTAAATGCCAGTGGCTCACACCTGTAATCCTAACTTACTCAGAAGGCTGAGACCTGAGGATCACTGTTCAAAGCCAGCCTGGGCAGTAAAGTCTTTGAGATTCTTACCTCCAATTAATCACAAAAAAAAAAGCAGGAAGTGAACCATAGCTCAAGTGACAGAGCACTAGCCTTGAGCAAAAAAGTTCACAGACAGTGACCAGGCCCTGAGTTCAAGCCTCAGGACTGGAACAAAAATAAGTAAATAAAAACAGAATTGGTAGACAGGCTCTGGTGGCTCATGCCTAGCTATTCAGAAGACTGAGATCTGAGAATTGCAATTTTATGCCAGCTGGGGCAGGAAAGCCCATGAGACACTTATCTCCAGTTAACTGTGGCTCAAAGTGGTAGAGTGCTAGCCATGAGGGGAAAAAGCTCATACAGCTCTCAGGCCCTGAGTTCAAGCCCTATGACCAACAACAACAACAAAAAAAAAACAAGACTGGTATATGGTTCAACTGATAATAGCTAGGCCTGGAGTTTAATCCCTAGTGCTACTAAATCAATAGATAAATAATATATAAGATTAAATTAAGATCACAGTCATCAAAAACATAAATAAATAGACCCGGCATGGTAGCACATGACTGGAATCATTGCTATTTGGGAGGTAGAAACAGTTTGAGGCCAGCCTGGGCAAAAAGTTAGTATAAAACTCTGTTAAAAAATAAAGGCAAGCCGGGCGCTGGTGGCTCACGCCTGTAATCCTAGCTACTCAGGAAGCTGAGATCTGAGGATCACGGTTCAAAGCCAGCCCGGGCAGGAGAGACCGTGAGACTCCTATCTCCAATAAACCACCAGAAAACCGGAAGTGGTGCTGTAGCTCAAGTGGTAGAGCACTTGCCTTGAGCTGAAGAGCTGAGGGACAGCGCCCAGGCCCAGAGTTCAAGCCCCACAACCGACCAAAAATAAATAAATAAATAAAGGCAAAAAGACTTGAGATATGGTTCAAGTGATTGAGCACTTTGCCTAGCAAGTGCAAAATCCTGAATTCAATCTCCAGTATCACAAAAAAGGATAAATAAATTTATTGTGTCTGAATAATGTCTCAATGAAATTGTATAAGAAATGTATATAGCCATTGGTAGAGACTATAGAATTGGTAGTCTTTGTGTTAAAACACCATATGGTGCCTCGACCAGCACAGTCAAGATTTGCACAACATTTTTTAGATACAATTTCATGTACATACAGCTCTGAGTGCTGACAGAGCCATATCCCTTATAACTGCCACCACTACAATTAAAATGCAAAATGTTGCTGGGCATAATGATGAACACTTGTAGTCCCCATTACTTATAAGGCTGACAAGCCCAGGAACAGCCAGCGCAATCTTGAGAATCCATGTCAAAAACAAAAGAATGGGCTAGAGAGGTGTGCCTCCGCAGTAGAGCACCTACCTAGGAAGCACAAGGCTCTGAGTTCAAACCTCATTATTGTCACAAAAGTGCACTCATGTACGTGCAGTGCTCTGTCATTCCAGAAAGTACCATGAGATCCCTTCCAGTGACACACAACCTACAAACCAGTGGCTCATCTGATTTCCAGTTCCATAGATGAACATTAGCTATTTTTAAAAGCTTTATCATATACACAAATCCATCCAGAAAGTACCATGAGATCCCTTCCAGTAACACACAACCTACAAACCAGTGGCTCATTTGATTTCCAGTTCCATAGATGAACATTAGCTATTTTTAAAAGCTTTATCATATACACAAATCCAGTGCAATCCCCATCAAAATCCCAATGGCATTCTTTGCCAAGTTAGCAAAAACAGTCCAAAAATTCATATGGAACAACAAAAAGCCTAAAATAGCCAAAGCAAAAAAAAAAAATCACATAGTACATTAAAAACAACAACAGCCAGGTGCCAGAGGCCCATGCCTGTAATCCTAGCTACTCAGGAGGCTGAGATCAGTTGAAAGCCAGCCTGGGCAAGAAAGTCAGTGAAACTCTTATCTCCAATAAACCACGAGAAAACCAGAAATGGCACTGTAGCTCAAGTGGTAGAGTGCTAGCCTTGAGCTGAAGAGCTGAGGGACAGCGCCCAGGCCAGAGTTCCAGCCCCAAGACTGACAAAAAAGAAAAGCCTTTTGTGTCCATATCTTGAGGCTCATTTCATTTAGCATCATCTTATATGGTCATATGTGTATAGCGTTTGAAGACTTTCCATTTCCTAACAAATGGGGCGGTGTCATTCTTTCTGATGGAAGCATAGAATTCCATTATATATATACACCACATTTTCTTGATCCATTCATCTATTGAGGGGCATCTGAGTTGGTTCCATTATCTTAGCTATGGTGAATAATGCTTTGATCAGCATAGTTGTGCTGGTAGCTTTAGTGTGACCTTGTTTGTGATCATTTGGATAAATGCCCAGAAGTGGAATTATTGGGTCATAGGGGAGCTCTACATGTGGTCTTCCTCCATACTGCTTTCCAAAGTGGTTGAACAAGTTACACTCCCACCAACCGTGCAGTAGTTGTTTCTTTTATATGTTCTTCCTCCTATGGTATATCCCTGTTGTCATTGTATTTGGTTTGGGTAACTTGCATCTTATATATACAGTTTTCTAATTTGGGGAGGTGAAGGGGAATAACAAAATGCTGAAACAAAGACATAGTATGACCCATTACAACAATGAGATTCACAAGACACTATGTTGGAAATGAACTTTACAACTTTGGGGGTGGGGAAGAGAGGGGGGGAAGGAAGGGACAGTAGGTAAAAAACAAAGAAGAGGGTAACAATGCTTGACAAGAAATGTACTCTTTATCTTACTCATGAAACTGTAACCCCTCTGTACAGCATCTTTACAATAAAATAAAAATTTAAAAAATAGCCAAAGTTCCTGGCACCAGTGGCTCATACCTGTAATCCTAGCTACTCAGGAGGCTGAGATCTGAGGATTGCAGTTCAAAGCCAGCCCAGATAGGAAAGAAAGTCTGTGATACTCTTATCTCCAATAAAGCACTAGAAACTGGAAGTGGTGCTGTGGCTCAAGTGGTAGAGCGCAAGGACAGTGCCTAGGCCCAGAGTTCAAGCCCCATGACCGACAAAAATAAAAAATAAAAAAATAGCCAAAGCAATTTGAGGCAAAAAAAAAA
>NW_012267348.1:4320941-4326811 GCF_000151885.1 Dipodomys ordii | reverse complement strand
AACCCAGGGCCTCATGCATGCAAGGCAAGCCTCTACCACTGAGCACCTTCCCAGCTCCGGCTTTTTTCTTTTTTAAGACAATAGGTACTCTTTTTTGTCTGTCTTGGCTCATGAAACATAATGATTGTAGGATCCCTCCACAGTTTTATGGGTAGCTCATTCCTTTTTATTGTTGAATAAGTAATATTCCATTGCAGGACGAGACTGCAATTTGTTTACCCATTCCTTTGTTCTTTGTTTTGTTTGTTTCTGGCAGTATCAGGGTTTGAACTCAGGGCTTTGAACTTGCTAGGCAGGTGTTCTACCACTGAGCCACTCCACAAGCCCCTCTCTATTCCTTTGTTGATAAATACTTTGGATATTTCAGTTTGGGCAACTCAAGTATCCAAATGATAGGCATTAATGTACAAATCTTTTTGTGAATATGTTTTCATTATCATTAGTTAACAGCAACTATACGATGTGTTAAATATATTAGTAATAAAGTAAAAGTGGTATAATAAAATGTAATTCATAATTAATTATACAATATTACTATTTATATGTAAGAAATGTCTTATCAAAAATCACACACAGCTAGCCACAATGGTATGACTGCAATCCTAGCTACTTAGGAGGCTGAAGCAGGAGGATTACATCTTGGTGGCCAGCTTGAGTAATCTAGTAAGACCCATCTCAAATTTTTAAAATTGAAAAAGGTTGAGGGGGTAAGAGGGTTTAGCTCAGGAGTAGAGTACTTGTCTAGCTTTCATGAAGCCCTTGGATCATCCTAAAATAAATCATTTAATCACTGGGACAAGTTCTGAGAAATGTATCATTAAAATCAGGCACAGTGGTTTATGCCTGTAATCCCAGCTACTCAAGAAGGATCACTGTCAAGGCCAGTGTGGGCAAAAAACAAAAACCCTATCTTAATCAATAAGATAGGTGTGGTGGTTCACACCTGTCAGTTCAGTTAGGTGGGAAAACTTAGGTGAAGGGGATCATAGTCTGAGGCCAGCACCCCACAAAAACATAAAAACTTATATGAACAATAGTTAAAGCAATAAAGAGATGAGGGCATGGATCAAGTGGTAGTGCACTTGTCTGCAAGCATGTTGTGTGTTGAAAGTATGTCTGCAAGTGTGAGCTCAAACCCCAGTACCACCAAAAAGTAAAAATAAATAAATAAATAAATAATAATAAAAGTAAGCTGATGCCCAACAGAAGTCAGTTCTGGAGGTCAAAATGAGCTGAGGGCTTATACTTGACAGCAGGGCACTCAATCTATGTGGGCCCTGGGCTCCTCTGCTGCCTTCAGCCTAGCAAAATCAGGAAAAGAGTAGAGATCAGAGCTAGTTTAGGCATGAAACATCCTCCAAAACCATTATGACCTTTGTAAGTTTGGGGTGAGAGATTGGTGAAAAAAGGTATCACCAAGTTCTTAGAAACGACTTGGCAGGGTGAGCCCACCTAGGAGAGAAGAACAGGAAGGAAGAGGTAAGCATTGGCCCTCCCAGTGTCTCTTCAAGGCCATGTGTCAATATCCCTCTGCTCACCTGGGACTTCTCTTCATACTCTTCTTCTGCCATGAGTGGAGAACTATTCCTCACCTATCCTATGACTGCTATCCCATTCCCTGTTTCTTCTCACTCAACCATTTTTTCTCATTGTTTGCTTACATATAAGTTATTGGTGTGGAACCCTTAAAACACAAGCAGAGACATTTAATGCCTGGTAAAACTACAATTCTCCATAATTAACTAGAGCAACTTTTAGGCCTCCAACTTGAGTTCTGGGCTGATTTGGAATGAAACAAATTTTTGTCTAGTACAGACAAAAACAGGGGAAATGCTAACAGACCTTGCTTTATCCAATAGCTTTGTAGAAAGTGAAGCATGGCCAATTGAATCCTAATTTTTTTCATATATTATTTTATATTTCCTCAGGTATATGACGACCTTCATTCCTGATGAGAATTGCTCCTAAGACCTTCAGTTTCCATTTCCCACTGGCCTTACCTAGTCATTCTATCAGGTCTGGAGTAAAATCCTGAGGCAGTCACTTATTTCCTGATTCCAGTTATTGTCTCCTTACAGTTTGGCTAGTAACATATTGTTGTTTGAAACCAGGGCACTGAACTCCAAGATATCTAGAGTTTTTTTCCACTATAAGATTTGGGCTCCAAAAAAAAAAGATTTGGGCTCCAGCCATCAACAGGCTTGTCAATATTTTTTAAAAAGCCTTCTAGCAGGGCTGGGAAGGTGGCTCAGTGGTAGAGTGCTTGCCTTGCATGCCAGAGGCCCTGGGTTCGATTCCTCAGCACCACATAAGCAAAAATAAAAAAGCCAGAAGTGGCCTTGTGGCTCAAGTGGTAGAGCGCTAGCCTTGAGCTGAAGAGCTGAGGGACAGCACCCAGGCCCAGAGTTCAGGCCCCACGACCGGACCCCCCCCAAAAAAAAAGCCTTCTAGCTTTTTTTCCCAAGGGAAAAACCATGCCCAATCATTCATCCATCCCTCTTTTCATTGATGCTTGTGTGGGCCTGAACCAATTGGGCTGTTGCTATCCACAGTTTTGTGACATAGTCTCTCAGATAAAATATCTGATTGTCCCAGGCCTCCCCGGGGCAGTTTTAATAAGCAAAGAAAAGACTTCTGAGTAGGGAGACCTGATTTTCCTCTCCTAAGCTAGGAGCAGAGCAGATGAATCATTGTCCAGTTCTGCTTAGAACCAGAGGGGCAAAGTCTCTTCTCTCTATGGGCCTTGCTCTGGCTAGTGTGGGGAATGGAAACTTTACAAACGTTTGTCAGTATTTTGGTGATGGGTCTTGTGATAGATACAATATGGTGACCTGAGAGAGGTTGCTAGAGACAGGCAGCTTTGACAAGTAGAAGCAAGACTCTTTGCAAGCAACAGATATTTTATGTATCACTCCTGGCAAGACTCCAGCACTCAGAACTACATCATGGTGGTGTGTGACAAGTAACTGGGATTCAATAAAGGCAAGTTTCTCTTCTTGCATCTTCCCATGTCTGCCAGATCACTCCCTTGCAGCAGGACTCTGGGTCACCATCTCAGTAGACAGGGCTATCTCCAGGTAGGATAATGGATGAACTCTTTGAGGCAACAGAGGGTCTGGGGCAGATTCATTCTAAAGATAAGGAATAAGTGGCGTTCTTACACATTGCTGTTGATAGTTTCTTACAAGTTAAATATGCACATATACCCTGGGACATAGCTACTACTCTTAAGTATTTACACAAGAAAAAGTAAAACACATGAGTAGACCCAGGCTCTGGTGGCTCACCCCTCTAATCCTAGCTACTGAGGAAGCTGAGATCAGAGGATTGTACTTTGAAGCCAGCCTAAGCAGAAAAGTTCATGTAACTCATATCTCAAATTAACCAGCAGAAACGGAACTGTGGTTCAAGTGAGGAGCACCATCCTTGAACAGAAAATGTTACAAGACATTGCCCATGCCCCAGCCTCAGCATGCACTTGTATACATGTGTATGCACGTGCACATGCGCGCACACACACACACACACACAATGAGTACACATAGCTAGGTAATCTTAGCTGGAATGCTAACCTTGAGAAAAAAGCTCAGAGACAGCACCCAAGCCCTGAGTTCAAGCCCAGGACTGGTACAAAAATAAAAATGAATGCACACAAACACTTGCACAGGAATATTCAGAGTAGCTTTGTTCATAATAGCCCAACACAGGAAACAATTCAAACGTCTGTTGATAGGGAACTAGATCAACCAGAGTGGGCTTCCTAGTCATACAAATTCTAAAACTACCACAGATTACAGGAATGAACATGCATTAGACAAGCAGAACAGATAAACTTAAACATGATGCTGACTAAAAGAAGCCAGATGCAAAAAAGAACAATTGGCATGATGATATTTAGATGATATTCTAGGACAAAACATCTCTGAGAAGTCAGATGGTGGCTACTACTTCTAGAGTAGGAAACATTGACAGGAAAGGGGCATGAAGAGCCTTCCCAGTGTGCCAATCCTGCTTAGGGTCATGGATACACAGAATCAGTCTATATAAAAATCACTGAGGGTAAGCAAGCTAAGGCTACAAGGAGGCTCTGGGAAGGGATGGCTATGGGAGAAGCAGACAGCAGACCTGTACCAGCTCTCTCATACCCTGCAGCACCATGGCCGGGAACTACGCCTGCTTTCTGATGCAGTCAGGACAAACCAATCTAATCCACTGGCTGGTGAATGAGGTCATAAACAAGTAAATAGCAGGTTTAGAGCAATTTGGGAGGCTTTTATCACCAGTATAGCAGCGTCTTTTATAGCAACTCATAAATACACCTCCTATTAGAGTTTTAGCAGATTATAGCTAAAGGGGCCATGTGATGCCCTGAAAGTGGGGAGGGGGAGGGAAGGCACATACATTAACTTCCAGACCCTGGGATTTTTCCCCCCCAGTGTCAGAATCCAAAGGCCAGTGGATCATGCCTGTAATTCTAGCTACTCTGGGGGCTGAGAGCTGAGGATCATGGTTCAAAGCCAGCCCAAGTAGGAAAATCCATGAGACTCTTATGTCTAATCAACCACCAGAAAACTAGAAGTAGTGGCTCAAAGTGGTAGCCTTGAACCAGAGAGCTCGAGACAACATCTAGGCCCTGAGTTCAAGCCCCAACAAAAAATAAAATAAAATAACCAGTGGAAAAACAGATCTGTTTATTTGGTTAGTTTATCAAGAATGAGGGCCTGAGTTTAAACCCTAGTACCACCAAAACAAACTAACAAACAAAAAAGAATCAAGCAAACTCCTAAGTATTAAGTAACGAAGGAGACTCACCCAGAAGGGAGATGTGGTTTGGCAAAATGTTAGTGCAATGAAGTATGAGGAGTCCCCTCTCTTAGGACAGCTACAGGCCTGTTTAGAGAATGAATCAGTGTCTGCCATTTTGCCTAACAATTCTATTTCCTAGCTCCTCCCATAGAGAGCCCCAGAGTAGGGACCTGTCCCATGGTGACCTCTAGCTAATCTATAACTGCACCACATTGGAAACAGATGTCCAGGAAGGGTCTAGATTAATCTTTTGGGTTATCAGTACAAAAATAGGCATGGCATTTTTTATAAAGACTAAGAAGGAGGGAAGAAGAAATGGCTGGTTTGAAGGTGCTGTGTATGGATGGAAAGAGAGCATATACCATTCTCTCCACAGGAGAGCAGAGTCTGCAAGGACTCTAGATCTGGAATCTGGGAGTTGGGAAGTGGCGCTGTGGCTCAAGTGGTAGAGCGCTAGCCTTGAGCTGAAGAGCTGAGGGACGGCGCCCAGGCCCAGAGTTCAGGCCCCACAATCGGACCCAAAAAATAAAATAAAATAAAAAGACACGCAACGATTTAAATTTCACCTGGTATTTGAGAAACCGGTTATGTCTTAAATGCTTAGTAAAATGCTTTTTTTTTGAAACATAATAAACTTGCAGTTTGGGTAGTACAAGTATTATTAGTCTTGTTTTATTAAGAGAAACCAAATTGCTAACCTTTGTGAATTCTGAGCTCATAGAAAGCTGGCCAAGGCCAAGGGTGAGGGGTGATTTCATTTTATTCCTTTTTTGTTTTCTCTTTTTTGGGGGGGTCTGGTTGTGGGGCCTGAACTCTGGGCCTGGGTGCTGTCCCTCAGCTCTCAGCCTCCTGAGTAGCCAGGATTATAGATGTGAGCCACCAGTGTCTGGCTAGATGCTTACTTTTGAGACAAGGTGTCAGGTTTTTTTTGTTGTTGTTGTTTGGTTTTTTGGTCGTGGGGCCTGGGTGCTGTCCCTCAGCTCTTCAGCTCAAGGCTAGCACTCTACCATTTGAGCCATAGTGCCACTTTCAGCTGTTTCTGCTTATGTGGTGCTGAGGAATTG
>NW_012267348.1:4319849-4320766 GCF_000151885.1 Dipodomys ordii | reverse complement strand
CAGCTCAAGGCTAGCACTCTACCACTTGAGCCACAGCGTCACTTCCGGCTTTTTTCTTTTTGCTTATGTGGTACTGAGGAATCGAACCCAGGGCCTCAGGCTTGCAAGGCAAGCACTCTACAACTGAGCCACCTTCCCAGCCCCTCATTTTATGTTTTCTTTCTTTCTTTCTTTCTTTTGAGATAGAAACTCCTTCTATGATCCAGGCTTACCTCAAACTCCTAGGTTCAAGCAACCTTTCTGCCTCAAATTCCTGAGAAGCTGCAATCCATGCATAGAACACCATCACCAGCTTTAATTATACTTTGCTTGTTTGTTTTACAGTGCCAGGGTATCAACTCAGGGCTTTGTGCTTGCTTTTTTTTGAGAGAGAATCTTGATTCTTCCTAGTCATGCACCTGAGTACTATCTGCCTAAGTCAGGATAGTTGACGGCCATTTAGCAAAGATAATAGACACACACTACTGCTTTTACCTTTCATTATTTGCATTTATGTCAGGGCCAACCTGGACAAAGATCCTCCTATTTTCTTGCCACATCATTGGAATAACAGGTGACAAGATATTTACAGAGTGAAATGGGGGGGTGAAGGGGTCAAGGGGATGTCTCATGAATTCTTTTTTGCATGGGCTGGACTTGAACCATTTTCCCCCTAATCTTTTCTTTCTGAGTAGCTAGGATTTCAGAATTGAGCCACTATATCCACCTTTATATTACATTTTCGAAGTGAGGATGTATTTATATATTTTCTATACAATTAAATCATTTTTTTAAAAAAAATTAAATACTCTTTTGGGTAGTATTGGGGTTTACTTCTTTTACTTCTTTTTTTTGTTGGTCATGGGGCTTGAACTCTGGGCCTGGGCGCTGTCCCTCAGCTCTTCAGCTCAAGGCAAGCACTCTACCACTTGAGCTAC
>NW_012267348.1:4276083-4318034 GCF_000151885.1 Dipodomys ordii | reverse complement strand
AAAAACGAGGGACACACATATGTGCATACACACACCCTTACATCCTGCCATTTGTTACAATGTGGATGAACCTGAAGAATATTTTATTAAATAAATCTGATGCACAAAAAAAAGAAGAAAAACCCTGCACAAATGGAGCATATGTTTTGTAGCTGAAAGGGTTTGTTCTCTAGATGTTTGGCTGGAGGATAAGGTTCTGCCCATATGCCTTATCTGGGTCTGCTTGTACAGCCATTCTTACAGGGATGCCTAATGCTCACAGGTCTCAGCACATCAGGGGCTACTCAAAAAATAGCAAAGTTCTGAGTGGTGCTGTGCCTCAAGTGGTAGAGCAATAGACTTGAATGAAAAAGCTCAGAGACAGTGCCAAAGGCGCTAAGTTCAAGCCCAGGACTGACACATGTACACACAAAAGAAAAAGAACAGTCTTTTCAACAACAGTAAGATACAGAAGTTTATCTGACCTGCACACCACTGAGTCTAACCTTTATGGTTGAAGCAGGGCCCATGTGGGAAGAAAGTTCTGGCCATGGCACTGATGTCCCCATCAAACCCCAGCTTTTGAAAGGCTCCTTACCCTATCCCCCATTCCAATCTTCAGCCAAGCCGAGGTCTCCATGCAAGTAAGTCACACAAGCCATAGCTCAGTTTAGACTCACAATTGGTTCCTGACAATTTGGGGACAGAAGAAGTAAGTCTCAAACTGGTCCAAGCCTCATTAGGGATATGAAACATAGCAGTATCAGGACTTTGCCTGAACCAGAAGCACTCACCTCTGGCTCCAGGTACCAATGACTCCTGCCTATCATCTGAACTATTCAGGAGGCTGAAATCTTAGGATTGTAGTTCAAAGCCAGCCTGAGCAGAAAAGTCTGTGAGACTTGTAACTCCAATTAACCATCAAAAAGCCAGACATGGAGCTGTGGTTCAAGTGGGAGAATATCAGTCTTGAGCAAAAAAGTTCAGGGGCAGTGCCCAGGCCCAGAGTTCAAACCCCAACCAGCACATGCATACACACACAAATCTCAAGCCTAGTTAGAGGAGTAAGACCAAACCAAGGGTTCAGAGAAGATCATAATGGAAGTGGTGCTGTAGCTCAAGTGGTAGAGTGCTCACCTTGAATTGAAGAGCTCAGCGACAGCACCCAGGCCCAGAGTTCAAGCCCCATGACCAACAAAAAACAAACAAACAAACAAAAAAGAAGGTCCTAATGCTCACAGCTGGAGCATGAGAAAGCCTAAAAGATTGCCACTGGTGCCCTTAATATGCACCTTTCTCCTGGTTTTAGTGCCAGCATTGCACCAGTCTTAACTGAGGATTGTCATGGCATAGATTGTAGGCTCATTACATAGCTCCTCTTGCACGAGCATGAGGATCTCCCTAGCTGGGTCCTGATGAGGGACAAAAGTTACAGCATTGTCCCTGCTGAAACAGCCAGAGCTCCCTGGGAACATGTGTGCACACATATCCATGTTCACTTAGTCATCCACTATTTGCTCAGTGGGTGACACAGGAGAGTATCTCTGCATGTGTGATAATACACCATGGGAGCTCAAACACAGGCTTGGCCTGTATTGGCTAGAATCCTGGACCACCCTGGTAGTGTGATTTCAGCCATGATAGTCTCTTTAAGTGTTGCCTCATTACAAAAACAAGACAGTCTCAGCCAGGCATGGTGGCACATGTATGCAATTCTAGCAGTTGCTTTGGAGGCTGGAGCAGAAGTATGATCAGTTTGAGGACAGCCTGGAATTCAGAGCAAGATCCTGTCTCAAAAAGCTAAAACCAACTACCAAACAAAAAAGTAAGACAACCCTAGCAGCAGTGACTCTAAAGAGCTGAGTGTGCGTGCCTGGCTCATGGCCAATCTGCAAGATATGTCTGCCTGGACCTAACTCATAGTGTTCAGCAAGGTGTGCCTCAGTTTCCTCACTGTACCTGGAGGTAGCTGGAGAATCTGCTCTTTTAATTGTTCCTCTAGCACCAGTGTCCTAAAAAAGGGGAGACTGATGGGGCATTCATGGCTCACATCTGTAATCCTAGCTGCTTTGGAGCCTGAGAACTGAGGATTGCAGTTTGAAGCCAGCAGGAAAGTCCACAAAACTTAATTTCCAGGTAATCATCAAAAAGCCAGGGAAGTGGAGCTGTGGCTCAAGTGGTAGAGCACTAACCTTGAGCTGAAGAGCTGAGGGACAGCACCCAGGCCGAGTTCAAGGCCCACAACCACAAAAATAAAAATAAAAATCCATAGTCATTTTGCTGGGCGCTGGTGGCTCGGCCTGTAATCCTAGCTACTCAGGAGGCTGAGATCTGAGGATCACAGTTTAAAGCCAACCTGGGCAGGAAACTCCATGACTCTTATCTCCAATAAACCACTAGAAAACCGGAAGTGGTGTTGTGGCTCAAGCGGTAGAGCACTCGCCTTGAGCTGAAGAGCACAGGGACAGTGCCCAGGCCTCGAGTTCAAGCCCCACGAGTGACAAGAAAGAAACAGGAAGTGTGAATCAAGTGGTAGAGCACCAGCTTTGAGCAAAAGAGCCAAGCAAGACTAAAGGCCCTGATTTCAAGCCCCATTATTGGCAAAGAAGGAAGGAAGGAAGGGAGGGAGAGAAGGAGGGAGGGAGGGAGGGAGGGAGGGAAAATAATTGCTAGCTGGTTCTTCAATGGGCTCAGGTCCCAAGGCTCAGGGATAGAATTCCAGGAGGGGCAAGCCTAAAGATTGAAGGAATTATTTGGAGGCTTATTGTCCAGATGGACTTCTGGCCAGCCTCCTAGCTTCAGCCTCCTTGTTTGCAGCTTGCAGCGACTGCATCCAGAGCCCATCAGGACTGCGGTGTCCCATCTGCCCTGTTCATTGGCTTGCCAGCCCTCTGGAGGAAACACACAGGAGGGTCCTGCCCTCTAGTGGCTACAGTCAGCCAAGCCTCTGTTTTCAGGGCTTCTGTACTCCTGAGTAACCCACTCTGGGGGTACCTCCTGCATAGGAACAAGCCCATTTCTCAGGAGTTGAAAATGAGGCTGGTCCTAAGAGCTGGCACCTGGGATCCCAACCTGTGAGTGCTTTTGAGACTTGAGAGACCAGCTTCCATATGTGAGCTTTCCAGCTGAGGCCCTAGGTGGTCCTAAGATGGATCACAGGGTCTCAGTCCCCTAAGAGGGAGGCTTGACAGTGCCTGAGACAAGGACAAGGACAAGAGAGAGAGAGAGAGAGAGACAGACAGACAGACAGACAGACAGACAAAGGAGTGGGGTGTATACCTCTGTCCAGGCTAGGATGGGGCTTTCACATGCTCACCATGTGCCATCATCACAGCCTCTGTCATCAAATCATGACCATAGCCTGTAGGAGAGGAGGGCATTACAAGATCCAGAACCTTGGCCTGGGCTTGACACAAAAGGGGCTTTGCCTCTGCATACCCCATCTCTTTTCTGAAGGCTCTGTGTTAGTGTTGGGACTGAAGGTCAGCGAAGGGTTCAGAGACTCCAGGCCCTTTCTATCTCTCTCACTAGGCCCTGAGCATCCTCTGCCTTTGGTCCTAGAGACTGGTGAAGAGCCATGGCTTTTTGTCAGGTGAGAATTTCAGGGTGACTGAGATGCTCTGCTCAGGGTAGGAGGTCGCCAGTGCAACCTATGCCTTTTGGAGAGCAAAGGTCTGCCTGTACATGGATCTCAGCTCACCAGCCCTATGGGAGACCCCATACCTGATGGGGAAGAACCTGTCCCAGGAAGCTAGATGCCTCAAAGATCTGACAAGAACATCAGCGCTCCAGGCCCGCCCCTCTCCCATGCACACAGTTTGCTTTCAATTAGCACTAATTGGACACATGGGAGAGAGCCCACAGATTGGGTAGCAAAAGCAGTAAGGGCTGTGAGTCCCAGGGTGGTAGCTCCATGGTGGGCCAGATGAGCTGGGCTCTGGGAAATGGGCCCTGGGGTCTCTTGTCTCTCTGGATCAGGTGATAGGGTCACATTTGCTAAGGGGCCCAGTGCTTCCCCAAGGAAGATGGGAGTTGTCCTAGTTCTGATAGGCCAGAACCTCACAAACACCACCTGTCACACTTAAGATTCCTCAAACCTAGGCCTACTGCATTTTCCTCCCTAAAAATCTGACCTTTTCATTTCTTCTGTTCCCAGACATTAGAACCCTAGTCAACCACTCATCATTCATGTTTTAGATGTCTGCAGAGCTCTACCTATTATCAGGCCCCATGGAGCATAACTAGACATCCAAGTCTTGGCTGGTTGGGTTGGCCTCAGAGGCTTGGGGGTGGGTGGGGCTGGGGGCCCCAGAGCATCAGTTCTTGGGGTAAAACAGTAAGGTGGGCTTGGGGGAAGAAAAATTTCCTGATGCTTAACTCCTTCCCCATTCTTGTAGTTCTCTGTTCCACCATATATTGCCACTTATGCCTGCATCAGCTTTTGTGTGTGTGTGTGTGTGTGTGTGTGTGTGTATGTGCATGTGTGCACTAGTACTAGGGCTTGAACTCAAGAGCTTGCCATTACTTGGCTCTCTCACTCACAACTAGTACTCTACCACATGAGCTATTCTTCCAGTCTGGAATTTTTCTGGTTAATTGAATAGTATCTTGTGGACTTTTGGCCTGGGCTGGCTTTGAACCATGATCCTCCAGATCTCAGCATCCTGAGTAGCTAAGATTATAGGAATGAGCCATTGGTGCCAGGCTGTTTTTGTGGAAGTGGGATTTGAACTATGAGCCTTGTGAGTGTTGGACACTCTACTGCTTGAGCCACATCTCTAGCCCTGACACATCTTTTGGCACTCTGGGTGAGGGTTTAGGTCCCTTGATCCTTCAAACTGGACTCAAGGAGTGTTCCAGGCCATGTTCACATTCCTGGCCAGGCCACAAGCAGAAGCTCTACTATGAACACTAAGATTAGCAGGCAGGAAGAAAAGCATACTCTAAGTCTGCGCTGCTCTGGAGAGGGGTTAGCCCTCAAAAGGAAGAACTGGTCCTCAGCAGGGACTGTCTCTAGAATTTGCCATGCTTGAGCAATCTGGTCCCATGGCTTGAGTAAGGGACCTGAGCTAGTCCTAGTCAGGCTGTTTTGCATTGCATTGTATGACTCACCCTCAACCTGAGCTGGAGTGGTGGAAAGAATGCACCCAATTCAGTGCAGGTTATGTCCAGCCTGATCTCTTATTCTAACATCTCTACCAGGGAGATTGAGGCTCGGCTTGCTTTCTTTCCCTAGAGACCAACCAGATCTTGGGCAATTTTGTGTTGCTATGGCAACCACACATTTTCTTCTTCCTTGGCCAATTGAATCTGAGTTGCAGATTAAATTCTGGTGGGTTATCTGTGTAGAAAGCATGTGGCCTTATGAGATTTATGCATCTTCCATCTCCCAAGTGTTTCTGACACTTTTGCTGTGTCTCTTGCTGGCTGTGGCAGAAGAGATGTGCTCTGTACCCTCACCCTATTTCCTGGGACAGTTCTTGGTGGTATGGCTTGTAGGAATATATGCATGGCAACCTCATGCACAGCTGCTGTGTAAGTGGGTCCTAAAAGCTAAACAGGTCATCAGAAGCCTTTGAATGCACCAGCCACTTGGACATGTGAAGCATAGGTAGAATTATTTTGACTCTCAACTCAGGAGGATCTCTCTGTTCAATTTGGGAATGCATGTTACCTTTAAAAGTTTGGGTCACCTCTTTGTTGCTTTGTATGTCCCTCCCCCGCAGTATAACCCCTGCTTTCTCTATATTTGATGTCAGTATAACTTGTGGAGGAGATGGGGAAAAACCAGTTGTTTAAGGATACAGGTGGACCTGTTGCAACAATGAGAAGTACAAGTTGTCATGCCCCAAACGAGCTTTACAATGTCAGTGGGGGGGGGGGAGGGGGAGAAGGAGAAGGATTGGGATTTGGGGGAGGGGGGAGGCTGGGAAGGGATGTGAAGGGTAAACAAAGGAGGAGGCTGCAATTCTTGGTAAGAAATGTACGCATTATCCCGCCCATGTAATTGTAACCCCTCTGTACAGTATGTTCACAAATAAAATAAAATAAAATTAAAAAAAAAGTTTGGGTCACCAAGGCTGGTAAGTTGCCTATGTGTGGACTTGAAGTATTCGACCCTTAGACCTAGGTTCCCTGGCATCATCTTAATTTTCATGTGTTCCTCACTGCTGTCCTTAGTCTCCTCTGACCTACAATGTGGGGCTCAGTGGGAGCAGGCCCGTAGCTCATCCCCCTGGATGGAGGAGATGGGGGACAGTGACTAAGAGCAGCTCTGTCAAGGATGAGCCAGTGCTGGTGACCCTGAGAGGTATGCTTTATTTTGACAGTTGGATATAGCGTACAGCAGCCAGGAGTGGTCTTTAAAAAGCATGGATCTAGTTGTTAGGCTAAAGTTAGGACCAGCTCATTCTCAGATCTACCTGGGATAGTGGCTGAGAATGAGCTGTGGGACACACAATAGGAAGGTTCTCTGAAAATAATAGAGACCTGCCTCTGCTTTCTGCAGTCAGGGCCAGCACTTCAGTACTATTTAAATGTCTGTTGCCCTATTGAGTTGTAGCATCCTTGGGTCAGAGGCTGACTTTAACTACATCTTTTCGCCTGGCCTGCACCTCCAACCTTCAATGTCTCTAAAGCTCAGTACCTTCACTGTTGGGGCCAGAGGAGTAGAGCAAGAAAGTAAGGGGCTCCTGGAGCAAAGTCCCCCCAAAACACAAAATACATAATAATGGATGGGCTTAGACATTTTGAGAAGAGCTTATGGTGTTTTGTCAGGTTCAGGACTTTGTAAAGAAGAGCATAAAAGACAAAAAAAATAAAAAATAAAAAGGTGAATGAAAAACTGAGACCATTATAACTTAAGGAAATGTAAAGAATTCTCAGAAAGGAGACAATATTATTTTTGGCTTAGCAAAGAACACTGTTTACATATAGTAGTTTCAAACGTCTAACAATGTGACACTGATACAAGAAGGATGGAGAGGGTGTATACGAGGTGACTATAGAGACAATTTTTCATAATAGAAGGCAGTGTTAAAATGGCAACATAATTACTGAGAAATACGGAGAAAATAGTAGACACAATCAAGAGAACTGGAAGCAGTAGATTAAGAATTGAGGGGTTTAGCTGGGCACCAGTGACTCATGTCTATAATCCATGCTACTCAGGACGCTGAGATCTGACAATTGTTGTTCAGAGCCAGCCTGGCAGACAAATCTATGAAACTTTAATCTCAAAGTAACCATCAAAGAGCCCAGAAGTAGAGATGTGGCTTAAGTAGTAGAGCGTCATTCTTGTGCAAAAATGCCAGGCAAAAGGGTTAGGCCTTGAGTTCAAGCCCCAGTCCTTCCATAAATAAAACAAACACCGAGGATCTTGGTAGAATGAGTAGAACTTGCTGCTTCTGGAGAGCAGCCTTACAGTATTGTTTGACTTTCAAGATTTATGTGTTATTACTTTGATTGAAAGAAACATTAAAAATAAATAAAAGCAGATAGGATTCAGATAGTACACTGAAGCTTGAGAAGTTACAACTGTCTAAGTTTGGGTTATAGAGTAAAGAAACAGCAGATCTGGGATCCTGATCCACATTCAGATCTGTCTGTGCCAAAGCCTACAGCAGACCCAAGCTTAGGGTGACCCTGTCCAAGGACTCCACCCAAGGCCAGATGGCTCAGAACCCCCTCCCCACAAGCACCCATAAATAAACCCAAAAGGAGGTTTAAGCCTAAAGGGATGCACCCATGCCTTTGGATAGAGAGCCAGACCTGTGAGCGGGCTCTTTCCAATGCCACTTGTCTGCAGAGGCCACCTCACTCCTGAGGAAGGAGTGAAAGTGCACAGACCCTGCCTTATCTGTTCCATTTCCTCTGTTTACAAGATGGGTTTTGTTCCCTAGTTCCCCAGCTAGCCAGACTGGATAATCATACCCTGAGGGGAGAGCTGGGGCATCAATGACTTTATTGACACCCAGAGGAATTGTTTCTGGGGAAGCAATTATTTGTGGAAGCCATTCAGCCTCAGCAGCTGAGCCTGGTGCACCACCCATGTGTGGCTGAGACAGCTGTGAACCTGAGTCTTAGTTACTGACTTGTTACTCAGCAGGGTTTCCTAGTTCTGCAGTAGCCTAGTGACAGGCTATGAGGCCACATTTAATACTGACCATCGCCTAGGGACTTAATCTCAAGTCCTAGGCTCTGTGCAGCTGGCACTTACTCAGTATGACCTGGGCAGGCTCCTTTCCATCCAGTACTACTTTTGGGTAAGATAAGGACTGATCAGCTGTGACCAGCTAGATCCATAGGGAGATAAAACACAGAAGCAGGCTGCGTTCTTTGAGGTCTTGGTGTCATTTCCTCTTCACCTGCAGCTTTGCTTTCAAAGAAAAGGAAATAAAGGTTTCCAAAGAAAAAGATTTCAACCTGAATACATGTTGCTTCTGCGGATTTGGGAGGTGGGGCAGAGAGGCAATAGGGATGACATTAACATTGCCAGGGACCATTGTCCCTCTCCAACTATGTTGGATAGATTTAGAATTGCATTCACTGAACTCCACTAAGCTAGAGGTAGGCACCCCTACACAGTGTTTTCCCTACATTCTCTCGTTTAGTCCTTGCCACACAATGTTAGGCCCATTTTAGGTGAGTAAACTGAAGCTTGGGGAATCCAGGGTCTAGCTTGAAGAGTCAGTGTTGCGATAGAGTGGGCCATGTCTGAGGCGTGCCTCAAAGTGCCTTTGGAGGATGCTTCCATCTCCTAGTTCTCAAGGGAGAAAAATCCCAGGGCTTTCAGAAGGAAGGGGACCATGGTAGGGAAAGAAGGTAGGAGGTAAGAGCACAGAGCCACTGGGTCTGACCAAAATTCTCCAGCTGGGCAGGGTTATGAGGACCAGAGGCAGTACAGTGGTTCCTTCTGGAGATGTAGAGGGTACCTAAGAGCCAGTTCAGACATCAGACAGGTGATTGGAACATGTGTTCATCAACAAAATGTGCCCTGGGCTAGGTATCTACTGTAATGACAGGGCTGAAGGAAACTGTTAATCCATGTAAAAATAATGTGCTTAGTTTTTTTTTGTGTGTCATTATTGAGGCTTAAACTCAAGGCCTGGGCACTGTCTCTTAGCTTTATTTGCTCAAGGCTGGCATTCAACTGCAATCATCGGTTCTCAGCCTCCTGAGCAGCTAGGATTATATGTGTGAGCCACTGATAGCTGGCATGTTTAGTTTTCAAAAGGTTCAACAGTTAAGCTTTTATGTAACAGTGAAAAGCTGCTGAATATTTGTAGTTTCCTCTCTTCTGTCTTTGATAGCTCAGCCATATTAAGCCTTTGAGGAACAGGGGACAGGAGACCTGGGATCACAGTAAGGTCAGGGTGGACTGCAGTTCTGCTATTTTCTTCCTAACTGCATGGCCATTTCTTCATATCTGGGTTTCCTCATCTGTAACATGTAGATAACAGGGTCTGTTGTAGAAATTTCACATCTAACACAACTGAATGTCTTCATACACACCTGGCACATACTCTATAGCTAGTGAAATGAGGGAGACCTGTTCAAGGTCACCAAGTTATAGAGAAGGACAGCCAGGTAAGGCATGAACAATGGCATGTAACAAAACAGAATTGTCACTGGAAAACAACATCCACTTACCAACTCCTCCCATAAAATGAAACCTCGAGCTATACATCAAAAGACAGATTTCTCCCATGTTGCTGTAAATGGAAGGAACTAGAAGGCAGGACGCTTCTAGGGCCTTCCACCTAGAGCCTATCTCTGTCCCTGTGTTCACAGGTTTGCTGCAGGGAGATCCAGGTGAAAGCAAAAACAAGACTTGCTAGTATACCTAGGCATCATGAGTACGGGTGCTATTTACAGCCAGAACACTACCTGATTTCTCTATTACAAAAGAAATAAATGGAGCCAGGCACTGGTGGCTCATGCCTGTAATCCTAGCTACTCAGGAAGTAGAGATCTGAGGATCAAGGTCCAAAGCCAGTCCAGGCAGAAAAGTCCTTGAGACTCTAACCTCCAATTAATCACAGAAAAAGCTGGGAGTGGCACTGTGGCTGAAGTGGTAGAGCTCTAGTCTTGAGCAAAAGGAGCTCAGGAACAATGCCAAGGCCCAGAATTCAAGCTCTAGGAGCCCCTCCCCACTCAAAAATAAAAGACAAGAAAGAAAGAAATGTAAGCGGTCTTGCCCTTTCTATTGCCCTCCCCTCTATGATGTGACATCTGCGTACTTGCAAGAACATTCTCTTATCATTAGAAAGATGTCACTTAGTGACCTCAGAAGTTATGTGGGATAAAGAACAATCTTCATTATCTAGTTTAGAAACATAAAAATGTACTATGTGCAGGAAGCCAGTGTCTCAGGCCTGTAATCCTAGCTACAGGAGGCTAAGATCTGAGGATCATGCTTTGAAGCCAGCTGGGGCAGGGAAGTCTGTGAGAATGCTAGCCTTGAGCACATGAAGTGCAGGGACAGCGCCCAAGCACAGAATTCAAGTCCCAGGACTGGCGAAAAAACACAAGTACTATGTTAATCTGTTCATAAAATTATGTTAAAGCCCTAGAAAAACAAGGAAAACTATGTTAGCAACTTTAGTTTGGTTGGGATGATGTGGAGGAAAACTTTTTTTTTCTTGCTACAATGTTGTATTTGTTCCGGTCTTTTGTGGTTCTCCATAAATAACCTGGGTCAGGCCAAACCAGCACTTGTTGAGGCTGGGGTGTCTGTAGTTTTCACCTGAGGCTCCTACATCATCAGCTTCCCTTCTGGGAGTTGGCTCACAATTCTCGGAATAGAAAGGCTTTCAAAGGAGTTCCCTATAACCCTAATGCTGTTCACCTCAGTGTCACTGCTCATGATGTGCTTGCCGTTTTTCCCCAAGACAGGGTCTTACTATGTAAACCCAAGCTGGCCCTGAACTCATAATCTTGCCTCTGCCTCCAGGACTACAGGCAAACAACCCCACTCATGGTTCATGATTGTCAATAAAAAGCATCAAGGGATGAAGCATAGGTGAGCCTGGAACAAACTAATGCTGTCCACAGTGAGCCATGCTTTCCTTCCAACTTTCCCTTCTCCTGCATGGAAGCCTCATGCCATTAGTTCCACATAATTGGAAAGTGTCAGGATCTCCCAGACATGACCAGAAACATGCTCTCGGCTGTCACCTCCAACATGACTAATGCAGTCGTGTTTTAATTAGTCACTGCTCACTGACTGCGCTGACAGCATCTGAGCCTGTTTAGAAATCCAGACTAGTGATGAAGTGGTGTAGATGAGATTCAATGTTAAGAGACTGGCAGGAGGAAATGTCCAGAAATAGTTAAATTTTCAGGTCTCTTTTCTCTTGAGCACAGTGAACCCAGATGGCCTCTGTCAAAGGCACTGTCAGGCCAGAGAAACATTGTGACAATAGTCAACAGGGTCATAACTTTGGAGGTACCTTTAGTAGAGGTTGCAAAATGTGACAAGTAAATGGTAGTCTATAGGATCCCTTCACAAGGCAGCCATTCTGTTACAGATGCATGATGGCATCCATATACCATGTCACTCTGTTCCTCTTTTACTCAGTAACAGGTGTTTAGGCCAGGGAACTTAGCTTACACCAAGATGACTCAGGTATGACCTGAGTCATTTATGACCTATAATCTACAATAACTAGCAAGAATTACATTTCTTCTTTAGGAGCTTTACATTTAGAAGCAAAGAGGGTTGATTATGGGGATGAGGAGGAGGCTGGACACATCTTCAACAACGGAGGGACCCAGGGTACAAATTGGGAGGGCAGTACTTAGCTCTAAGTCCTCCTCCTCTCATTGTCCACTAGCCTGACCACAGCTGACAACTTGCCAACTGTCTGGGCTGCAGAGGAGGTAAGAAATACCTAAGTGTGCAGGTAGGAAGAGGGCCAGGAAGGGCCCCAGAGTCTAGACTCTGCCAGACTCACAACGAGGCAACCTCTCAAGATCCACCTGGCCCTGGGAGAGAGTGACATTGTCCAAAAAAGAAATGTACTCAGCCAGCAGGATTATGCCTATAATCTTAGCTACTCAGGAGGTTGAGATCTAAAGATTGTAGTTTGAAGCCAACCTGGGCAGAAAAGTTCATGAAACTCTTGTCTCAAATAAACTATTCAGAAAAAGATGGGACTGGCGCTGTGGCTCAAGTAGTAGAACGCTAGCCTTAAGCACAAAGAGGCTCAGGGACAGTGGCCAGACTCTGAGTTGAAGCCCTACGACGTGTGTGTGTGTGTGTGTGTGTGTGTGTGAGAGAGAGAGAGAGAGAGAGAGAGAGAGAGAGAGAGAGAGAGATGTAACTGTAACTCCTCTTTACATTACCTTTATAATAATAATAATAATAATTAAAGGGCTGGGAATGTGGCTTAGTGGTAGTGTGCTTGCCTGGCATGCATGAAGCCCTGGGTTCAATTCCTCAGTACCACATAAACAGAAAAAGGCAGAAGTGGCACTGTGACTCAAGTGGTAGAGGGCTAGCCTTGACCAAAAGAAGCTCAGAGACAGTGCCCAAGCTCTGAGTTCAAGCCCCAAGACTGGCAAAGAAATCAACAAATACATGAAATAAAATACAAAATTAAAAAATTAAAAATAAAATAAAAAATCCACTTGGCTCCTCTTGGTATCTTTTGTCCCCTTGGCCCTCCTAAGCACCAGGGTTCTTGTTTACTCACCGTTACAGGTACAAGATCTAGAGTCTTTTAACTCCTTAGGAATCTCAGTAGGGTTTGTAATTTGGATTTGGAGCATCCTCAAAAGTCTTGTGTTAAAGGCTTAGATGCCAACCGACGTCATTATTGGGTGACAGTGGAAACTATAGGAGGTTCATATTGGAAGAAAGTTAGGTCACTGGAGGGGCACCCTTGAAGGGCAAATTTGGGGTTCTGGTACTTTCCTTTTTCTCTGTTTTCTGGGCACCATAGTGACCAGCTCCATTCTACCACATATTCCTCACCATGGTATTCTGCCTTGTAACAAGCCTAAAGCAACAGAACTGAGCATCCATGGCCAAAAGAAATACTTCCCTCAGATAACTCAGGTTATCTCAGGTATTTTGTCCTAGCAACAGAACAAAACAGCAATGGAACAGCAACTACCACAAAATTTATCAGTTCCAAAATTCAAACTATGCTTCAAAAATGAGTTTTAAATATGTGAAGAGAGTAAGAACTACATCAAATAGCCAACAATAGTTCAGTGTGTGCCAGGGTACAGACAGTTTTCACAAGCTGAGAGATATGGTCTCCAAAAGTAAGTATGCAGGAACCAGCAGAAATAGGGATAATTCTAGGCACACTAGTCTGCTGCTGCTGATGACTATTACTCAAAGGAAAGGATCAACTTCCTACATCTCACCAAACACTTCCCAAGAAAGGTGGAGAAGTAGCAGACAAAGAACAACTACAAGCCAGGCACCAGCAGCTCACACCTGTAACCCTAGCTACTCAGGAGGCTAAGATTTGAGGATCGAGGTTCAAAGCCAGCCACGGCAGAAAAGTCCCTGTGTGACTCTTATCTCCAATTAACCACTCAAAAACTAGAAGTGGAGCTGTGGCTCAGAGTGGTAGAGCACTAGCCTTAAGCAAAAGAGCTCAGGGACAGAGCCCAGGCCCTAAATTCAAGCCCAACAATCAACAAAAGAAAAGAAAAAAAAAAAGAACAACTACATTTGAAGCAGGGATAACTAATAACTCCTCCTCATTCATCTTTAGGACAATACAGAAGTATCTATAAGACTTCTTCATTAGGTCCCTAAAGGAAGCTCAACTATATTAAGAATCTGTTTCCCCTACTTTGCACTGATAGACCCAGGCAGTTCTGATTAAAAATGAATGATGACTCAATAGGGCACTGATAAGGCCCTATTGAGCCTTAGGGACTGACTGACAATGCAATGAGTCTTCTCTCTCCTAATTCTTCAAATGAAGTACTCTTATTGCTATCTTTGAAAGTAGTTAGCACATGAAATGTTTAAAACATTAAGGGCTAATTACTGGGGTATGGTAGATAACAGTAAAACAATCAATTTGTCATGGGCATGTGTGGTGGCTCAGAAATCTTTTTTCCAAATTAAATACATGAGTCTCAGTCCATTCCTGCATAGTCATGGACTATTGACCAAAGGAAAGCTGTACGTTAGAATAGTGTTTGAGTTCCATTGCTCTTCACATGCTCCTCAACATTCTCTTGGAGAAGTTTCTACAGGATCCCTGATACCTGTGCATCAGCTCCATCTTCTTTTCAAATCTGCTTCTTCCTGACAGGTACTTATAGCCCTCTAGGCTTCTAGAATTCTCTCCTAGGGCAACTGAGAACCTCATGGACTTGGCATTCTAAGCTACTTTGGGACTGCTGTGACTGGTACAAAGGTTCTCAAGACTGAACTCCTGGACACTCTCTTCATGGCTTAATCTCTTTACCTAGACACCAGTGCCTCTACCACTACCTGGCTTCCTCAAAGAGCAGGGGTCTGTAAGGATGTGAAAGGTTTCTCTTGCTCTTACTCTTTCTCTAGTTCCCACTCCAGGCACAGTCCATTTCCCACTTAGCTCTTTGAAGACTTGGTCATGGATCAAGCTGTCCTTGATTTTCTTGCTGAAATAGAATCCCATATAGCCCAGAGGTTATACGGAGCACACAGAGCACTATTTTCTCACCTGGGCTTGTTTTCAGGTTCTGGATGCTTCCAGCTCCTGTCTCTTCCTCAACATCAAGGGAAAAATGCCTGATAGGTTATTGTTTGTCTTTGTATAAATGAATCAGAGCTGGAGATCAAATCTGGGGATTCATACATTCTAGGCAAGAAAGTTCAATTAACCACCAGAAAACTGGAAGTGGTGCTGTGGTTCAAGTGGTAGAGCACTTGCCTTGAGCTGATGAGCTCAGGGATAGCACCCAGGCCCAGATCAAGCCCCATGACCAACCAAAAACAAAAACAAAAAATTATTCCTTTCCAAACCAGAGGACTGACATGAAACCTGCAACAGGAATACTTCATTAAAGATAAAGAAAAGGGTTGGGAATGTGGTAGAGTGCTTGCCTAGCATGCATGAGTCTTGGGTTCAATTCCTCAGTACCACATAAACAGAAAAAGCTGAAAGTGGCACTGTGGTTCAAGTGGTAGAGTGCTAGTCTTGAGCAAAAGAAGCTAGGGAAAGGGGCTGGGAAGGTGGCTTAGTGGTAGAGCACTTGCCTTGCATGCTCGAGGCCCTGGGTTCGATTCCTCAGCACCACATAAGAAAAAAGCCGGAAGTGGCGCTGTGGCTCAAGTGGTAGAGCACTAGCCTTGAGCTGAAGAGCTGAGGGACAGCACCCAGGCCCAGAGTTCAGGCCCCACGACCAGACCCCCCCCCCAAAAAAAAGAAGTTAGGGAAAATGTTCAACCCCAGGAGTTCAAGCCCCAGGACTGGCAAAAAAAATTGATTAAAAGAAAGGAAGGAAGAAAGAAAGAGGGAAAGAAAGAAAGAAGGAAAGATAGGAAAAGAAAAGATAAAGAACGGCTGAGTGCCAGTGGCTCACAACTATAATCCTAGCTGCTGCAGTTCAAAGCTAGTCTGAGCAGGAAAAGTCTATAAGACTCTTATCTCTTAACTAGCAAAAAGCTAAAAGTGGAGCTATGGCTCAAGTGCCAGAGCGCTAGCTTTGAGCAAAATACAAACCTACCTTGGGGACAGTACCCAGACCTAAGTTCAAGCCTCAGGATGCCCACCCCCCAGACAGAGGGGGGGAGGGAGAGAAGTATAGACAAATAGATGGAGGGAGGAAAGGAAAGGAAGGGAAGGGAGGAAGGAAGGAAGGAAGGAAGGAAGGAAGGGCAAGCCACATTTTCAGTAGGCTAGGAAGCAGCGCAGACAGCACCTTCAGAGCCAGGAATCACTATGGAATGAATATTAAGTAGCATAGAAGCATCCTGCAGGCCTAAGGCCAAGTCTAAGTGGTTAATAGTTATATGTAGCCAGAGCACAAAAAGCCAGCAATACTGTTATTCAAACAACCAAAGCCTTCTCCTTTTGGTAAAAGGATACACCTTAGAAACCTGTTTCCACAGGGAAGTAGCCTCAGTGCTACCAAGTGTACTAAAGCCCAAAGTGGGAATCCCCTCAAAATCTAGTCATGTGTGCAATAGCCCTAAGGCAACAGGTGTGTTTGGGAGCAAAGGAGAGTAGCAAAGTAAAGTATTAGAGACTATGGTCAGGTCCACTTGACTTCAGGGAGGCCAGAACAGGTGCGTGTGGGGGGGGCGGGGGGGGACAGCAGTAAACTGTGAAGGGCCTGGGACCAAGTGCTGATAGCCCAGAAGTAGGATTGTGTTAACAAGAGGAAAACACATGGCCACAACATTTTTTCTGGAAGCAGGATATAGGAAGGAGTCATGGGCAGTCCCAGCGAGCTGGGAGCAGGCCCTAACAATAGCACCCAGTGGACAGCACAGAGAGATATGAGAGAACAAGCTGTGTCTACTGCAGAGCCTCGCTCTCAGTCTTGGTACCAAAGACCTTGTCAATCACAAGGCTTTTTATTCCTGGAACAAAGAACATAGACCATAGGTTTAGGCATGAATGGTGCTGGGTCTGCCACTGAGGAGGATGATGGGCTGGGATGAGCTTGGTGGCATCACACATGTGGCTTGCCAAAAAACTGAGCTCTGGCCCCAGATTCTGAAGGTGTGGAGTGGGTTTTCACCTCTCTTCTTTCTTCTCTTTTTCTCTCTTCTCATCTCTCCTCTCCTCTTTTCACTCCTCTCCCTTCTCCCCTCTCCCCCATCACTTTTTCTCCCTTCTCTTCCCCTTTGCTTTCCTTTCCTCTCCCCTGCCCTCCTTTCCTCTCTTTTGTGCTAATAATGTGGCAAGGATTGACCTCAGGCCTTGTATTTTTGCTCAGCTTTCTTGACCATGGCTGTTGCTTTATCACTTGACCCATAACTCCAGTCTGGCATTTTGCCTGTTAACTAGAGATGGAGTCACAGATTTTTCTGCCCATGATGGTTCTGAACTTTGATCCTCCAGTGCTTGTAAACATGTACTTTGTGAAATGTACAAAGTCCTATGTTCAACCTCTACCTAGTATGATAAAACAACAACAGCATATCAAGGTGTCTGACTTCAGTCTTGGTATAGCTCTTGGTACTAGCTCCAGGCATGTGGGGTTTGTAAATTTTTTATTTTTGTGCCAGTCCTGGGGCTTGAACTCAGGGCCTAGGCCCTATTCCTGGACTATTTCAAGACTAGCACTCTGCCACTTGAGCCACAGCTCCACTTCTGGTTTTCTTGGTGGTTAATAGAGAAGTCTCAGGGATTTCCTGCCCAGGCTGGCTTCGAAATGTGATCTTCAGATCTCTGCCTCCTGAGTAATTAGAATTACAGGCATGAGTCACCAGTGCCAGGTGCATATGGATTTAAATGCATGGGTTTTTGTTTTATGTGTTTGTGCTGGTTCCAGGACCTGAACTCAGGGCCTCGTACTTTTTTTGCCCATAGCTGGTGCTCTACCACTTAAGCCACACCTCCAACCTGATATTTTGCTGGTTGGCAATAGACTCTTGTGGGCTTTTCTGTCTAGGCTGACTTTGAACCAAGATCCTTTAGGTCTCAACCTCCTGAGAAGATAGGATTATGGGTGTTAGTCACCAGTGTTTGGCTTAAGTGTATTCATTTTATACATGATACTAGTTGCCTCAATTGGCTGTTTCTCTGGGGATAAATATGGAAGATGTGGGGGCAGTGGGTCAGAAGTTTCTTAACTATTGATATAGGTTGTGCATGTAGCTCCAAAGGGTAGACATATCCAAAAGGGAACTCCACATCACTGAAAATAGAAAAACTTTACAATCCAAAATAATGTTTGATATTGCCTGCAGGTGCAGGTGTAGGGAGCCTGGCTCAGGGTAAGCCAATGCCCAGGCCTGCCACTTTTGCTCCAAGGCTGGAATTCAGTTCTACTGCCTCCTGCTAAAATAGATGGACCAGTTAAAATGTTTGACTCACTGATACTTGCAGTATGCAATTTATTCTATTTTACTCTGAGGATAAAAAAGGATATACATGTAATTTCAGTCATCATTTGTATAATTTCCATGTGTGAAATTGCAGAAAGCTATGAAGCAGCCTTCCTCTCTGGGAGACAAAGTAGCTCACACTGGATTAGTTACTATCAAAACCCCATCAGCTAGCTCTTATTCACTCTCAAATCAACCAGTCAGAGGCCCCATGCTGAGGAAGGCATGAACTGGCCTTAGGAAAAAATATCATTTCTTGGATTTCTTGCAGAGAAACATTTTTTTTCTTTCTCTCTCTTTTTTTCTTCTTTCTCTCAGACCATAGTACTGACCCAAGGAAAGCCACAACTCAAAGGCTATATTTTGTTCTTGCTTGGACTGTGACATCAGATCTTCTAACTTCTTTTTTTTTTTTCGGGTCCGGTAGTGGGGCCTGAACTCTGGGCCTGGGCGCTGTCCCTCAGCTCTTCAGCTCAAGGCTAGTGTTCTATCACTTGAGCCACAGCGCCACTTCCGGCTTTTTTCTTTTTGCTTATGTGGTGCTGAGGAATCAAACCCAGGACCTCATGCATGCAAGGCAAGCACTCTACCACTGAGCCACCTTCCCAGCCCATCTCCTAACTTCTTAAACAGAAGAAATGAAGCATTCTTGTGAAGGGTAAATAACTCATCTCTCTTTTTGGCCAAATCACCATTAACTATTAATATCTAAGATATAGGTTATAAAAAGCATGTACCTGCAAAGATCAATCACATCCATAGGAATTAATACATAAATAAAAATGAAAAATGCTGATTAGAATAAAATGATGAAAAAAACTGATTTAAAAGGGCTTTTTGGTCTTCATCTTAGAAAGCACTATCCTCCTTTGGGCGGAAGGTGTCAAAGGGCAGTGTTTCATGCGGGCTTCTCACTTCTTGGGTGGCTTTCATTCTGTAGACCCCAAAGCAGGGCTTTTGCACAGCAATGTGTTCCACTTAAGACCCTCCCCAGAGTGGGTCCAAGTACCACAGGTGTCAAGGCATCTCTGAAGTCATGTCATTTTGTCAGTGACTCTGGACACACCCAACTGAGTCCTGAGAAAGTGGATCAGCTTGGTCTCTGTGAGGAATGCTGTCCCAAGAGTCACTCCTAAACAGAAGGCCCCCACAACAATGTGTGTCAGCCTGGCGGGCCAGCCTTGCTCACAACAGAGGAACACCTGGGGAAAGAAATCACAGTCACTGCCAATTCCTCTTGTCTATACCCCCTTTCTTTGGGACAAGCCAGGGAAGCTTCCAAGCTAAATAAGATGTGTCTGCTCTCTTCCCACCAGTGACAATCTTTTGCCATGTCTATCATGAGATGCTACCTCAGAAGCCTGAGGAAGGGTAGGAGGAGGCAAATACTCATCCAATTGTTCAGGTGTTGTGGGAAAGGGAAAACTAGAGGGAAGAACAGTGGGTAGCCCACACAAGAATTTGAGCTGCAGTTAATCTTACCTCTGAAATGCTGGTAATCACAGCACTGAGGGAAAATACCCCAAGAAGTGCGGGTGACACACGCAGGCCAGCCAAGGGCCTGTGGGGACTCTTTTGATAGTAGCGATGGATGAAACGAAGACTCTGTGTGATCCGAATGCCCATATTAAAGCAGTTGGCCAAAATGAAGCCCACACTGCCACACCAGTGGGTCAGGAGATAGGATAACACTAGGAATGAAGAGGACAGTGCCAGCATTGTGAAATTATATCTAGAGAGAGGGAAACAAGTAAACAAGGTCAGTGGGTACTTTGCTCCAAGATAAGACTGTTGCAAAAAAAGTGAGTATGAATTCAACTCCGAGAAAGAACCTGAGTTCCCACAATTTAAGGTTGGTTTTTTTTCGTTTTGGTTTGTTTTTTCCTAGTCCTGAGGACTGAACTCAGAGCCTTATGCATACTACTTATTTACCACCAGGTGCTAGTAGCTCACGACCATAATCGTAGCTATTCAGGATGCTGAGATCTATGGGTCATCATTCAAAGTCAGCCCGGGCAGGAAAATCTGTGAGATTATCTCCAATTAACCACCAAAAAGTCAAAAGTGGAGGTATGAAGCCAAGTGCTAGTGGCTCACACCTATAATCCTAGCAACTCAGGAAGCAGAAATTTGAGGATTACAGTTCAAAGCCAGACCAGACAGTCCTCCATGAGACTCCTAGGATCATCCCTCCTTGGAGACAGAGTCTCTCTGACTTTTCTGCCCAGGCTGATCTAGCACATTTTCCCAATTTCAACCTCCTATGTAGCTTGGTTTGACAGGCATATGCCACTATGCCCTACTATGGACTGAGAAGGATTTTTGCAAACTTTGCTGCCCAGGCTGGCCTCAAACTCAGATCTTCTAATTTCAGCCCCCAGGTAACTTATTACCAGTGCCAGGCTCAGCCCTGAAATTTTTGAGAGAGGTCTTGCTATGCAGCCCATGCTGGCCTTGAATTCATAATCCTTCTGCTCTTGGAAGCCAGTAACTAGGTTTTATGAAAATGTAGGCTTTCATAACATGGAATATTACATAGTTAATGTGGCACTGTTCCCTTCAGCCCTCAAGAGAGGAATAAGAAAACTAACCACTTAAGATATTTACATTTTTAAGGATAATAGTTGATTAGTGACATTTTGTAATCCTGCTTAGTCCCAGTTCCTGACATGAGGTACAAGAATGTAACCTGGGTTACAGTCATATACTGGAAGCCCACTCTGTAAGCAGCACTATGAGGAGAGCTGGAGTCACTCAGAGTAATGGATATACATGACTCTTGTGTTGCAGAGTTTGGGACAAGAAAAGTAGCATAGAGAGGCTGAGGAACCTATCCAGGAAGTAAGCCAACATTTAAACTTGACTCTTGACTCCTAAGCTTCAGCACCTTACATAAGTACGCCAGGAACTTAAGTGGATCTCATTCAAAATAAGTGACCATCCTTCAGAATGAAATATGAACAGTCTGGATCCCCTCTGGTTCTTTCCAGACTCTCAGCCATCCTTCCTCAGCTCTCTACACCTCTAGGGGTCTTTGGATTCTGGAGCTGAATGGTTATACTACTCCTTTCACTTCTGATTCCAAAGCAGCACATCACTTACTCAGCTCAGATTCGCTATAAAGGAAAGAACCAATTCTCAGCCAACATAAAGTAACTACCATGGTCCTCCAAAAGGCTGTGGGATAGCCAGGAATTAAGCTTGCCAGTATGTGGTTTCTGCTTTGCTCATAGCAAGTATTCTCTAACTATATAGTGGTTATGGAATCAAACCTTTTAGGTCCCATGCTGGGTCCACTGGGTTGGGTAGCCTCTGAAGCTACCATCGAGGTTCTACACATGAGGGATAATAAGAAAGCTGGGTTTCCTGAATGCACTTGGGCTGACCAAGGTCAACGTGCTGTGGAAATACAATTTATCAAAGTGCATGGTAAGAATGCCCACCCTCTATTCTATATTCTAACTGGGGAGGTATGATTTTATCCAGAATTCCAGAGGAATTTATTTGCATTTCAATAGAACATCTTTATTAATGAGCACCAGTACAAGAGGACATACCTCCATAAGAAAGGTTTTTCAAGCCTTGTGTCAGTGGTTCAAGTCTATAATACTAGCTATTCAGGAAGCTGAGATCTGAGGATTGCAGTTTGAAATCAGTCCAAGCAGAAAAGTCTGTGAGATTCTTATCTCTAATTAATCATAAAAAATCTGGAAGTGGAGCTGTGGCTCAAGTGGTAGAGTGCTAGCTTTGAGCAAAAAAAGTTCAGGGACAGTTCCCAGGCCCCAAGTTCAAGTTCCAGGACCAGCATAAAAAAAAGGGGGGGGGAAGGAAAGAAAAGAAAAATTAAAAAAGGGACTGGGGGAGTAGCTAAAGGGATGCAGTGACTACCAAGCAAGCAAGCAACTTTGAGTTCGAATCCCAGCACTTCCCAGAAAAATGTGTTTCTTTTGGCTCAATGCAATATGAAAGGAAAGAAGATTAGCTACTGTACATAATTTCATAATTTTCATGATTTGGTTGCCAGATTTTAAAAAAAAATTTAAATGGGTTTACTGTTAACTCACCCCCGCTCTACACTACTGCTGAAGTTACAACAATAAAATTCCCTTCAAAGTGACAAGACTCTTAGCTGGTCATGGTAGTGTACAGTTGCAATTACAGCACAAAGGAGGCTGATACAGGAGGATACAAGTTCAAGGCCAACCTGGGCTACATAGTAAGTTCCAGGCCAATTTCCACTAATTAAAAGATTCTGTATCAAAGCTGGGGGGGCGGGGTGTGGAAGCCAAAATAACTCCTCAATGGTAGACTCCTAGTATAAGCCTGTTCTACTCCATCACAAGTCATGCTTTAAGTTATTTAAATTATACACAGTACACACACATATACACACAAACACACACACACACACACTCCACACACATCACTCAACATGCTTTAAAATGTATGTATGTTTGTATATTGTTTTTTTCTCAGTACTGTAAAGGTTGAATTCAGGGCCTTGAGCATTCTAGGCAGGTACTAAGCCATGCCCCCAGGCATAAATCCTATTTTTTAAGCTATTTACTGGCAGAAGCAGCTTTCAAGAGATAACATGGTATTTTCTATTTTTAAAAAATTAATTTACTTTATTGTTATTATAGAGTGATGTACAAAGGGATTACAATTCCATGAGTCAGGTAATGAGTACGTTTCCTTTCTTACAGTGTCTTCTGTTCCCTCACTCTCTCCCAGTCCCTCCTTCTCATCTTTATCCATGAGTTGTATAGATATTTTCTTTTTTCTTTTAATGTAATTTTATTGTCTTTAGGTACTTGCATAATGGGGTTACAATTGAACATGTCAGTTTATTACAATGTCTCGAGAAAAACATGGTATTTTCTAAGTTAAGCAGACTTTTTCATCCATGGGAAACAAGGATAGGCTCAAAGGAGTTTATTTTTTTTACTTGTTTGGTTTTTTGAATTAAGGCCAATGCAGGCTGGCATGGAAGTCAAGATGCAGGCCAGGCCTTCTAAAATTCCCAATTCTCTTGCCTCAGCCTCCTGCATACTAAAGTTTACATCATGCTCAGTTCAAAGCAGTCCTATAGCTATAAATATAAAAAGTATGTCTACATCACTATTTTTTAAAACTATGAGTACTGCCGGGCGCTGGTGGCTCACGCCTGTAATCCTAGCTACTCAGGAGGCTGAGATCTGAGGATCGCCGTTCAAAGCCAGCCCGAGCAGGAGAGACCGTGAGACTCCTATCTCCAATAAACCACCAGAAAACCGGAAGTGGCGCTGTAGCTCAAGTGGTAGAGCACTCGCCTTGAGCTGAAGAGCTGAGGAACAGCACCCAGGCCCAGAGTTCAAGCCCCACGACTGACAAAAAAAAAAAAAAACAAACTATGAGTACTGGCCTACTAATAGGATGGGACATCAATTCAGTAGACCACAAGGTAGAATTTTTGAAAGTCAAAATACAATAAAAATTATCAATACTGTATCTTCAGTGTACAACTGGTATAGTTTCTGCTTTGTGAATTCTCATTTCTGTATAATGGGTTACAGTGCTGAAGTGAATGTTGACTGTGAAAGCTGCTGTTCTACAGCAGTAGAATCAGAATCACCTTCATCTGGCAATAAATAGATTTCCTGGCTCAAGCTTTCTAAAATGCTAATTTTAGCTTGGCTTGGGGTAGTGGTAGAGAATCAGAACTTTCCAGGAGAATATCATTAGTCCGAGAAGCACTCTGGTTACACCCTAGCTCTCAACTACTATGTGGCTTCTACATGAGGCAGCCCAAGATGGGAAGCTAGGCTGCTCTGAGAAAGGAGAAGGACCCTCTGTCTCTAAAACCAGGCCTCTGAAGGTTCTCAACAGCGCAGACGTTAGAGACACATTACAAAAGTCCCCAAGAGAAGCTTCTTGCCTGCATTGCATCCCGACCAGGCCAGTGTGGCCGAGCAGATGGCTATGTGCTAGAAGGCAAGGAGCTGGAATTCTATCTGAGGAAGATCAAGGCCTGGAAAGGCAAATAAAGTCATCTACCATCCTTAGCTCATGTAATAAAAGTGTTTATTGTTCTAAAAAAAAAAAAAAGTCCCCAAGAACCCAGGCTCAAGGGGAAGATGAATTTTGAGGGCCACTCATCCACCATCTATATTCATCTTCAATTCTATCTTCATTATCATCTTATTTATTTATTTATTATGGAGTTTTGAATGAATACAGTGCCACTCTCAGGCTAGACAAGTGTTTTACCACTTGAGCCTCATCTCTAACATTTTTGTTTATATTTTGTATTATAAGGTCTTGGTAACTTTGTCTGGACTAGCCTTGACCTCTCCATCCTCCTGCCCTCCACCTCTTTCATAGCTGGAATAACAGGCATGCACCACTGTAGCTGACTTTTTTTTCCCCAATTATTTTTATTCTTTTCCTCAACCTCATCCAGTAGTAATGATACTGTATGGTTACTGCTGGCATTTAGAACATAAGATATAGATAATCCTGGGTATGAGCCAAAGGTACTTAGCCAGGAATTCACTTGAGAAGATTTGAGATTTTTCTGAGGGGGTGCTGGTCCAGATGCTTGAACTCAGGGCTTGGGTGCTGTCCTTAAGCTTTTTTTGCTCAAGACTAGCACCCTATCACTTGAGCCACAGTTCCACTGTCAGCTTTTTGATGATTCATTGGAGATAAGAGTCTCATGGTCTTTCCTGCTCCAACTGACTCCAAACTATGATCCTCAGATCTCAGGTAGGATTACAGGTGTGAGCAACATTGCAGTTAAGGAACTTCTTTTTTTTTTTTTTTTTGGTTGGTCCTGGGGGCTGAACTCTGGGCCCAGGCGCTGTCTCTCAGCTCTTCAGCTCAAGGCTAGTACCCTACCACTTGAGCCATAGCACCACTTCCAGCTTTTTTCTGCTTATGTGGTGTTGAGGAATTGAACCCAGTCCTCGTGCATGCGAAGCAAGCACTCTACTACTGAGCCAACTTCCCAGCTCAGTGAAGGAATTTTTTAAAAACACACATGAAGGGTGTGGTGGCTCACACCTGTAATCCTAGCTGCTCAGGAGGCTGAGATCTGAGGACCACTGTTCAAAGTCAGCCTAAGCAGGAAAGGCCATGAGACTATTATCTCCAATAAACCACTCAGAAAATTGGAAGTGGCGCTGTGGCTCAAATGGTAGAGTGCTAGCCTTGAGCTGAAGAGCTGAGAGACAGTGCCCAGGCCCGGAGTTCAAGCCCCACGACTGACAAAAAAAAAAAAAGAAAAACACACACAGCTCAAGGACCTGTTGATTCTACTAGTATAATAGGATAGAATAGTGGAAGTAGAATGGACAAGAATCTTCATTTCTAACAAGTTCCATGGGGATGTTGATCAGAACTAGCGTTAAAAAACACTGGTCAAGTTACCAGGGTAGGGGTCCTGATCTGGGATCAAAAGATGAGAAAAAATTGTGGCAAAAATGTATATGTGCATTTGAGTCTTTCTCTGAGAAGTATCACAGAATCACTGAGATTTCAGACTTACAATCAGTTTCTCAGGACAAGGAATTTGCATTTTGAACAAGCTCTTTGATAATCCCTTAGAGCTAAGGGCTATTCCTAGGAAACTGGGAAAAGAAAGAGGCAGAAGAATGATAGTCTAACTTGTTCTACGCTGACTCTAACACATGGACAAACAGGACACATCAGGGTTGATATTGTTCCCTTTAATAGTGAATCAAATAAAATTTGCTTCCTCCCAGCCTTCCATGGAAGTACTAGCTGAATTGGGGTAAGGCATTAGTGGTCCCAAGAAGGTACATCCTAGTGATTTAATATGGCCTTTGAGAGCCACAGCTAAAGGAATGCTCTGAAAAGTGGAAAGTTACTTTATTTTGGACAAAGGCCATGATTACAAGTGTACCTTCTAGATTACCTACCTGTCAACTTCCTCTTTGCTCATGGCAGCAAATGTGAAACACTCGGTCACTCCATTGATGGCAAGCAGAAGAACATAGACACAATAGCACCGCAGCAAAATGGGTCCTATAAAGAAACAATCCATGCAGAGTCTAAAGTACAAGTAGAAGCACATATGTATCCTCAGTTCGGCCAAGTCACAAAGAACACAAGAACCTGGATCATGGGACCTGCTGGTAGCAAGGGGCAAACTGCATGCCCACTGCAGGATTCCTGGCATTCCTTGGCATTGATTAAAACAATGAGCTAAAAACAAAAATACAGATATAAATGTACAGATTTCTTGCTGAAGAACTAACGGCTCATAGGGCCAGCAAGTGAAATGCCAACTTTTTAAGTTGGCATGCAAAAGATTGCTATGACAGTTTGAGTACTCAGAACTAATTGTGAAGGGAGAGCCTCTCTTGGCAACATCCTGTGGTTGCTTTAGAGGGTGTTTCTTTGTGACTGTTTTCTAATCTCTGCACATCAACTCATTAATGGCTTCCTATTTGCCTTATGAAAATGTACTTCTCACAACACAAACCCCACCACAAATTGCAAACCACTTTATTGGCTGCACAGTAGATTTTTCCTCAAACTTAATAGCCTTTGCTCTAATGTGAAAACCTGGGTCTCCCTGCTACAACTAATTCCAAAAGACTGAGCCTCGTGAGAGTGGTTAAAATATGCCATTGTAAAATGGCAGCAACAAAACCCTTTATATTGAGATGGATAACAGAAAGAATCTTCCAGGTTCCTGTCTAGTGACCTGGACCTGAGGAATTGCTAAACAGAAGGCGAAACACTGCAAGCAGATTGTCAGCTTTCAGTCCTGCACATCTTCAAACTGGTGAAATCTCCAAAGACTAGCAAGTGCTTTGAGATTCGCAGCAACCTAGGAACCACATATTTCAATGTCAGATTCATTCAATACTTTTCTCCTTTAAAAACCAATAATATATTATCACATATACAATTTTATTTGCTGAGATCAATTTTATTCTCTGCAAATGATGCTGGGTTATCCTTCAGAGACTTTCATGCATCAGGTCTTGAGATTGATGTAGCATTTACTATATTCAAATGTGTTTAGGACCAAGCAGAGGCTCATTAGACGCTGGTCCTTCATGCCAGAGGGAACATAGGCAAGTTCTTAGGTCTGACTGAGAAGAAAGCCAATAGTAGGGAGGTTTCATGACAATGTCTTCAGGTGATGTTGGGGAAGTAATTGATGGACTTGGTGCAAGCCCCTGACCACACCCTATATCTATATTAGCTTGTATGAGGGAACAATCCCAAGACCCCGCTACTGACAGTTGCCTTGCACCAATACATTAGTCAATTAAGAGTGCATGTTTTCTTGAATTTCATGGGACACTTCTATTTCTATTTGGAAATTAGATTAAATCCAGCAAAACTCTAGGGCATACCTGTTCCTGAGCTAAGCATGGCCCCTCCATAGATATCCAGAGCCAACTGAGAATAGGCAAAGCCAAAAACAGTGATGGTCAGACCAGTTAGCAGGGCCAACTTTAGCAGGAACTCCAAAACTGTAGCAGCCACAGCAACATCCTCCTGAACCAAGATATAAGAGAAGAAAGTTGAATAAATCATAAAGCTGAAGAACACCCTCATCTCTGGCCTCCTCTCTAAACTATTTTATTGCTCACTTTTTCAACTAAGGGCTTCACTGATTTTTATGAGAATTAGCAAATGACTCTGTAGGTGGAAAAGGGAAAGTTTAGTTTTCATCTCATTTAGGATCTATTATTTCAAATACTGCCCACTTTGATACTTATTCTTAAGTAGGCAGCACATTTTCATCTATACTAATGAGCTTTTGTGCTTCTCTTGAAAACATATCAAAATTCTGATACTGTCAATGTACACTTAGGAAAATAATTTTTTGAGGCGGGGGGGGTCGTGGGGCTTGAATGCTGGGCTTGGGCGCTGTCCCTGTGCTCTTCAGCTCAAAGTGAGTGCTCTACCTCTTGAGCCATAGCGCCACTTCCAGTTTTCTAGTGGTTTATTGGAGATAAGAGTCTCATGGAGTTTCCTGCCCAAGCTGGCTTTGAACCATGATCCTTAGATCTCAGCCTCCTGAACAGCTGGGATTACAGGCGTGAGCCACCAGCGCCTGGCAGAAAAATAATTCTAAATCAGATTGTGAACCAGATTAGCTCATCTTGAGATATTATGCATAAACTATATTTTTCAAAACATCTTCTAAAACATGTAGAAGATAGACATAGTTTGCTTTTAATTCTAAGTGAGACATTTTCAGTAGTTTTAAAAAATAAATTTTTCTATAAGCAAATACTCCTCAAATAAAATCTCTTCTGTACTGACCTGTTAAGAGCACATGGATTCCCAGAATCAGAATGTAGCCCAGGGCATGTCACAGTCTAAAGTTTAATTGGTATGCTGAGCAAAGCCTGGATACCACATTGTTTCTTCACCATGCCCTAAGTTACCCCTGCTCCAACCTCAGCAGTCTTTGGTTCTTGAGAATCTGGGGACAAGAGCGGCTACCTCATTCATATACTTAGGACTATGCCAGAGAAGGCATTTGAGCTACACTGAGGAGAGAAGAGCTTTGACAGGGCTGAGGGTAAGGGCCATAAGTGAGCTGTAAATCCTGCCATCAGTCAGAATGTGATAGAAGGATAAAATCTACAAGAAAATTCCGATGAAAAAGAAGAGAAACTGTCCAGTGCCTATGGCTCACACTTGTAAGCCTAGCTACTCAGGAGACTGAGATCTAAGGATCACGGTTCAAAGCCATCCCAAGCAGGAAAGCCTGTGAGACTCTTATCTCCAATTAACTGCCAAAAAAAAGCTAGAAGTGGAGTTGTGGCTCAATTAGTAGAGCACTAACTTTGCACACAAAAGCTGAGAAACAGCACCCAGGCCCACAATTTAAGTCCCACAACCTGCACCCAAAAGAGAGAAATAGACTGTTCCACATTTCTGTTTGGTTGCCTTGCAGTTATAGAGAAGTGTTTTTTTTTTTTAAATCTTTAAGTAGCTATGCAAAGCAGTTGCCATTTAACAAAGCAGTTTATGAACACAGTGCACCTTGATCAATGCTACAGGAACTTTAAATGAGATATAATGACATGAGAACCAAGATTACCTGCTTCTGAAGTATGGCATCCTTTTCCCTCTCCACTACTTTAGCAAAGAATATATAAAAACTCTCCTCTATTGGCTGGAATATTAACCTGGCCACAAGAGATCCAAGATTATTGACTATGTCATACACTCCTACAAAACAAAAAGAAATAATCACATCAGTTTTTCAATTTTAACTTTCACAGTACTATCATAAAATCATTTTTCTAATTCAATCTTTAATTAAGCGATATTCAAACCTTGAGCTAACTACAGATTTACAAACAGAAGAGGTAATATTGATCCCAGTAACCATTCACCCACTTTCCCTAAATGGAAACATGCTGCAGAAGTATAGTAAAATACCACAACCAGGATACTAACATTGATAGTCACAATAAAAGAAATTCCCATCACTAGTACATGTAAAAAAAACAATGAAAGTCCTCAAAGCAAAGTTGCTTTTTAAAACTTCTATTGCTTTGGCATAATATTAAAAATAAATAAAGAAAAAAGTGTGATCAATCTAGGTATACAAATTTAGGCCAATCTTTGTGACTGTTAAGTTTCCTTTTCTTCTCATCTAGAACACTCCTGTTCCCCACATCCCCCCCCCGCCCCCGCCAAGATCAGCACCAGGGTTCTACTGAAAGCAAAAAAGAGAGCAGATGATGTCAGCAAAAACCTGCTTCTCATGTCACATGAGAGAGAGCAGTTAGTGTGCTGCATATATTTACCAAGACCTACAATTTACAATCTTCAGGATTCATTTTTAAACAATCTTTGCTTCTTATCATCTTTAATTTTTCATTAAATGTATCAAGCTATAGGAAAAATACTAAGAAGTATCTATTAATAGTATTCATGTTTAATAAAAATGCTACAGAATTTCATCTTACCTTGATCACCAAAATTTAATACATTCAAAAATGTCATCACATAACGCTCACCTAAAAACAGAAAAGCAAAATAGCATTTTAAATGCATATTAATTTTTTGTTTCCTTTTCTTTTATCATCTATCAACTTTTCTAGCAGGTAAGTTCTTTCTCTTAGGTTTTTTTGGGGGTTTTTGAAGATAGAGTCTCCCTATATAGCCTCAAACTTAGGATTTTCCTGCCTCAGCTTCCTAAGGGCTTCAGAAGACAAATATTTTCTTTTCTTTTTTTTTTTGGGTCCGGTCGTGGGGCCTGAACTCTGGGCCTGGGCGCTGTCCTTCAGCTCTTCAGCTCAAGACTAGTGCTCTACCACTCGAGCCACAGCACTACTTCCGGCTTTTTTTCTTTTTGCTTAGATGGTGCTGGGGAATCGAACCCAGGGCAAGCGCTCTACCACTGAGCCACCTTCCCAGCCCCAGACAAATACTTTCAAAGGAAGTGTCCAAACCATGTAAGTGAAAAACAAAACAACACAACCTAACAAGCTAAAAACAAAATATGAGAAGCCAGGCACCAGTGGCTCATGCCTATAATCCTAGTTACTCAGGAGGCTGAGATCTGAGGATCTCAGCTGGAAGCCAACTCAGATAGGAAAATTTGTGGGACTCATCTCCAATTAACCACAAAAAGTGGAGTTGTGACTCAAAGTGGTAGAGTGGTACCCTTGAGCAAAAAAGTTTAGGGACAGCACCCAGACCCTGAGTTCAAGACCTAGAACCAGCACAAAAAAGTAAATAGACATGGGGAGATTATGAAAATGTTAGCCATAAAAATGTTTGTCTCAAGGTCCCCCCCACCCCACACCTTTTCTTTTGGTGTCAATACTAGAGCTTCTTATTCCTAGGTTGGGTTTTCACAGCTGGCACTCTTGAGCCACACCTTCAGTTCTACCTTTTTGCTGGCTAAGTGGAGAGAAGAATTTCATGGTTTGTCATGGGCTGCCTCTGAAACTCTATTCTCAGATCTCAGCCTCCTGAGTAGCCATACTGGAGGTGCAGTTAAGTGACAAAATGCCAGGTGTGAGCAAAAAAGCCAAGAGAGTAGGATAAACCAAGCTCAGAGACACAAACAGTACATGTTTTCTCTCATATGCCGAAGATAGATCTAAAATACTGGGACATGATTCACATACAGTGAGACAAAGGAGGATACTCTTAGGAGAAGAATGCAAAGGTACAATGTCTATTGCATCTGATTATAGAAAATAATATTTATAGAATAAACTCCAGGAAATGGAAGCAGGAAGCTTTTTCTTTGTTGTCATTTTTGTTTTTTCTTTTTGTCTTGTTTGTTCATTTATCTGTTTTGTGGAGGATAAGGAGGGACATGGAGGAACAAAATGCACCAGTGATACTCACTAGACACTATGTTGAATATGAACTATATAAACTGTGGGTGAGGATAGGAGAGAAAAATTGGGAGAGAGCAAGGGAAGGGGTGACATTGTCCAAAAAGAAATATACTCTTAGCTGGGCGCCAGTGGCTCATGCCTATAACCCTAGCTACTCAGGAGGCTGAGATCTGAGGATCGAGGTTCAAAGCCAGCCTGGGCAGGAAAGTCCATGAAACTCTTATCTCCAATAAACCACCAGAAAACTAGAAGTGGCACTGTGGCTCAAGTGGTAGAGTGCTTGCTTTGAGCTGAAGAGCTGAAGGACAGTGCCCAGGGCAAGTTCAAGCCCCATGACTGACAAAAAAAAAAGAAAGAAAGAAAGAAAAAAAAATGTACTCTTTTCCTGGCTTATGTAAATGTAACCCTTCTATATATCACCTTTATAATAACAATAAAAAAATTTTAAAAGCCAAGAGAGCAGGAGGTCCTGAGTTCAAGCCCTGGCACCTTCCCCACATACACACAATGCAATCTAGAAATGATTTTAAATATACAGAAGAATGTGCCTAGGTTATATACAAATATTACACACACACACACACACACACACACACACATTTTTGGGAGGAGGAGGTATTTGTACTAGGGCTTGAACTCAGGGCCAGGGCACTGTCTTTAGCTTTTTCACTCAAGGCTGGTGCTCTACCAACTTGAACCACAGCTCTATTTTTGGCTTTTTGTGGTTAACTGGAAATAAGAGTCTCATGGACATTTCTGCCCAAGCTAGCTTCAAATTGCAATCCTCAGATCTCAGTCTCTTGAATAGCTAGGATTACAGATGTAAGCCTCCTACACCTAGCCAACATTACACAGCTAATATTACTGTTCCTTTACGTGAGGGACTTGAGCATTCTTAAGATTCTAATATCTGGATTAGCTCTGGAGCCAATCCCCTGGATTCCAAAGCAAGATAAAAGATTAACTACTGTTAATCTTGCTTTCCGAATACCTTCAAATGGCTCATTAGTGTTTGCAAAAAGTCCTGTCTCCATTATCTGCGTTTGAGGGCTTTTATATACAGCTATCTGTTTGAACTTCCTTCAACAATCTTAACCCTATCATGCTATCATTCTTTGTTATACCCTCCCTACCAGGGTTTGACCTTTCAGCTGCTCTGAGTCAGGCTGGGCCTGCATCCTCACATCTAAAATGACATTTGTGTAGAAGAAAATCTCTATCAAAATAGGCCTTCTCTTCACATCTATAAGCTCCCTGAGGGTAGGAGAGTCCTCTCAATTATTCTGTCCCTCTCAGGTTTCTTAGTAGAGCTCCAGGAAATGAGGGAGGGCCTAAAGGACTTTTGGTGACTGAGCTAACATTTCCAAGTACTATTCCAGGAGTTGGTGGCTCACTCCTGTAATCCTAGCTACTCAGGAGGCTGAGATCTGAGGATCAAGGTTCAAAGCCAGGCCCATCAAAAAAGTCCCTTGAGATTCTTATCTCCAATAAACCATTCAAAAACCAGAAGTAGAGCTGTGGCTCAAGTGGAAGACCACTAGCCTTGAGCACAAAGAGGCTCAGGGACAATGCCCAGGCCCTGAGTTCAAGCCCTATAACCACCACCACCACCACCAACAACAACAACAAAACATTTCCAAGTACAGCCCCATATTTCTGAAGCAGCCACACAATGTCTGTGACTTTGATAACAGAATGAGCTCCTTGAGGCCATGGCTTGTTTTCACCTCTATTTTGGCACTTGTCACACAGCATGCAGGAAATGTGGGGGCAGAAGGAAAGAGCACTGTATTTTTTTGTTACCACAAAGTGATTTCAACTTTTTTCTTTTTGAGCTACAGCTTTTAAAGATATGAAGAATCTGGGAATCCTGGTTAGGCCACTTACTTATTTCCCAGACACTACAAAGTCAGACAACCGGCTAGGAGAGCCAATTGTAGAAAAAGTACCAGCTATGTCTTCAGACTAAGTCCAGGAAGCTCTAGTGTTCTCAAAAACATATGTCTGGCAACTGCAATCCAGACAACTAATTGAGTCCTATTTTGATTGATCTGTTCCTCAACCTTACTAAAACTTCTCTAACACATTAGAGGGAAAGGATGATTCTCTTTTTCCAAAAATATTAACCATCAAATACACAATTTAATTAGTTACCTTCTACTGTTGCTTGTCTTACTCAACAAATATTTGCTGAATGTCTATCCTCTGTCAGGTCTAACAGGGGGACAGTAGACAATGGCATACTCACTGTTTCTGAAGGAACTTATAGCTCTGTACCTTCACTCAGTTCTTCCAATGCTTTTGACCCAAAAGTTCCCTGAGCAGTTTTTTGTTTTTTTTTGGGGGGGGGGTTTGGTCAGTTGTGGGCCTTGAACTCTGGCCCTGGGTGCTGTCCCTCAGCTCTTCAGCTCAAGGCTAGCACTCTACCACTTGAGCCACAGTGCTACTTCTGGTTTTCTGGTGGCTTATTGGAGATAAGAGTCTTACGGACTTTCCTGCCCTGGCTGGCTTTGAACTGCGATCCTCAGATCTCAGCCTCCTGAGTAGCCAGGATTACAGGCATGAGCCACCAGCGCCCAGCAGCAGTTTCATTTTTATACTGGCAAAAGCTCAGGCTAGAAGCATGCACTCTCAAGACTCAGAGAGCTCCTGGATATCTCTTGGTCTCTCCCTCAGCTCATAGGTAGGAAAAATGCGGCACAAGGAGTTACTTCCCTTTGGAGATATAATAAAAATTTTAAATGGGGGAAATAAGATAATAAAGGTGGTTGTATTAGAATGCTAGGATTATAAAAAAAGACAGTTTTCTATTTTCTGAATTTTTTTTGGGGGGGGTCTGGACATGGGGCCTGAACTCTGGGCCTGGGTGCTGTCCCTCAGCTTTTCAGCTCAAGGCTATCACTCTACCACTTGAGCCACAGCGCCACTTCCGGCTTTTTTTTCCTGCTTATGTCGTGCTGAAGAATCGAACCCAGGGCCTCAAGCATGCAAGGCAAGCGCTCTACCACTGAGCCACCTTCCCAGCCCCATTTTTAGAATTTTTATAATGGCATTAAATAACAAGCCAGATATGGTAGTCCATGCCTGTTATCCTAGTAATTGAAAAGCAGAAGCAGAAGGATTGCAAATTTGAGACTAATGATTTCCAGACCATCCTAGGCTATATAATAAGACTCAATTTCAATAAACCAAAACCAACCAACCAAATATAGAAGATGTACTTCCACTCTTTGCTGGTCCTCTAATCCTAGCTATTCAGGAGGCTGAGATCTGAGGACTGCAGGTCATTTGAAGGCAGAACAGACAGGAAAGTCCATGAGACTCTTATTTCCAATTAACCCAAAATGCCAGAAGTGGAGCTGTGGCTCAAGTGGTAGAGAGCAAGAAAGCTCAGGGACAGCAAGGACTCAGGTCCAGAATTTAAGCCCCAGGATTCATAAAAAAAAGTTAGGATGGGATGATATTATGGATAAATCTCTATTTTCCATTTTTTGTAACTAATATAATACTTTTATAATGAATGTATTAAAATTATATACCATGAGGTCTTACAGTTACTTTGCTATAGTTTGGGTCTGAAGTTCAAAGCTAGCCCAGACAGGAAAGTCTGTGAGACTCTTATCTCCAGTTAATCAACAAAAAGCTGGAAGTGGGCTGTGCCTCAAGTAGTAGAGTGGCCTTCAGCAACAAGCTCAGGGATAGCACCCAGGCCCTGAATTTAAACCCCAGGAGTGGCACCAAAGTCAAAGGAACAAAAAAGGATAAGATAATGAGATTATGGGTAAATCTCTATTTTCCTTTTCTGGGGGTAATTGATATAATACTTTTATGATAAATGCACTAAAATTACACACTATAAGGTCTTACAGTAGTATCTTGCTATAAGTTTGGGTCTGAAGTGTTCCCCAAAGGCCAGTGTGTTGAAGGTTTGGTCCCCTGTCCATGGTACTATCAGGAGGTGGTGGAACCTTTAAGAGTTGAGACTTAGTACAAGGAAGTTAGGTCACTGGGTATAACCTGGAAGGGGATACTGGAACGCAAGTTCCTTTCCAGTTTCCCAGATACCATGAGGAGAACATGCCTCTTCAACTATTTGCCTGCACGATGAAAAACTGCTGTCATAGGCCTAAAGCAGCCAGGCCAAGAAACCAGAGACTGAAACTTCTGCCAAAACAATGAATCAAAATAAACATTCCTTCCTTTTAAGTTGATTATCTCAGGTGTTTTGTCATAGCAACAGAAAGCTGACTAATCCAGACTTGGATTCCAATTAAGCTGTTCCTCATTACTGTTGGACCCTGAAGAAACACCCTTATTTCCTTCATCTATACTGAAGGAGGAAAGTACCTTTTCTCTTAAAAACTTTTTATTAGCATAACTTCGTGGTACAAATAGGGGGTCACTGGGACATTTCCATACATGCATACAATGCATCCCATCAATCTTATCCCTTCTATCACTCTCCTTACACTCCAAAGAGGAAAAATATATTTTATAAGGCTGTGGAGCAATTAGACATCTCAAATAAAGCATAAAACTAAACAAATATTGGTTTCTCCCTCCATTTTTTCCCCAAGAGTTCTATGCCAACGGGGCTCCAAACAGGCAGTCTGGATCAAGTTAATCAGAAGTCCTGGGATATGTATTCACTTGTCTTCTGACTGTTCACAGTGACCTTTTACTTACCTTCTGTCAAAATCTGTTTCAAGAAAGATTGTTTGAAAAAACTCCAAGTCAGTTTAGCTTCTTGCCAATTCACAAAAGCCTATACAGAAGAGAAAACAAGAAACAAAGAAACAAAAATTCCAGGCATTTCAAGGCTAAGAATACAATCCTCATGAGAAGCAAAATCATTTGGGTCCTAAACCCCAACTTAGATAGTCCCCACTGAATTTTTACTTAATGCTAGGCATACAGAGGCATCCAAAACTTCTGGGAAATAATTTATTTGGTGTGGTTTTTTTTTTTTTTTGGTCAGTTATGGGGCTTGAACTCAAGAGCCTGGGTACTGCTCCTGAGCTCATTGTTCAAGGCTAATACTCTACCACTTTGAGCCACAGCTCCACTTCTGGGTTTTGAGTGGTTAGAGATAAGAGTCTCACAGGGTCTTTTTCTTCCCTGGCTGGCTTCAAATTGTGATCCTCAGATCTTAGCCTCCTCAGTACTCAGTAGCTAAGTATTAACCACCAGCACCTGGCCTTTTTTTTTTTTTCTTTCTTGTTCAACTTGCTTGCTCAGCTGACACTTCATTTGAGCCATAACTCCAACTTGGCCTTTCCTGAGTATTTTGGAGATGGAGTTAAAAACTTGCCTGCTTGGGTTGACTTTAAACTTTATCCTCCAGATCTCAGCCTTTTGAGTAGCTCAGGTATGAGCCATTAGTGTCTAGCTTAGTTTGGATCTTAAATATCCCCCAAAGGCTATGTGTTGAAAGCTTGGTCCCTTAGTGAAGGGTTACTCAGAGGCAGAACTGTTAAGAAATAGAATCTGATGGGAAGTGTTTAGGTCATTAGGGATGTGCCCTTGAAGGGGACTTTGCCTCTTCTTTCTGTCCTTTCTCAGGCATGAGGTAAACTGTTTGGTTCTGCCATACATTTCTGTATTGCTTGCCACAGGCCCAAGGCATTGATATCAACTGATCATGAATTGAAATTTCCAAAACCATGAGCCAAAATATACCTTTTTCTCTTTATAATCTGATTATCTCAGGTATTTGTTATAGTAACAGAAAGCTTCCACAATTTAATGAACAGTCTTCAGCACCCTTAAGATTGATACATAGAAACCCCTAAAGAACTGCTGTTATCCCTCCTAGAGGGGTTCAGACAGTTCAGTGACCAGATCTAGAACATACAGACCACAGTCAGGTCCTTTCTAGTTACAACAAAAAACACAACCTCTGAAGCTGAAAAACAAATTCTACTATAGGTACATCACATCTTTTTGTTGTTGTTGTTGTTCTTGGGGCTTGAACTTTGGGCCTGGGCACTGTCCCTGAATGCTTCAGCTCAAGGCAAGTGCTCCAGCACTTGAGCCACAGCTCCACTTCCAGTTTTCTGGTGGTTAATTGGAGAAAGGAGTCTCACAGACTTTCCTGCCTGGGCTGTCTCTGAACTGCGATCCTCAGATCTCAGCCTCCTGAATAGCTAGGATTACAGGTGTGAGCCACCAGTGCCCAGCCTGGTATATCACCTCTTAATATTATATTCTACTATCTTTTACACAAAGTATATAAGGTATGCTTGTATAATGCAAAAAGAAACAGCCTCTCCAAGTCAGATAAGTGAATCAGAATTGGTACAACAGAGAGAGGTAAAACCAAAGCTTATGCAGCATTTCTGAAAGTACCAAATGGTACCAAACTGCCTACATCCTAAGTACAAAGTGGATAAGAAAGCAAGCATAAAGGTAGGACAGAGGTTAACCTATAAAAAATGGATGGCCTCAAAACAGAGAGCTGATCACAAAATGGAGGACTATGAAACCTAGCTGATCTCAACCAGTGCCCACTAGGGGCCACTCCTCTATCACAAGGCATTTTGGATCTCAGAAGTACAGTCTAGATGGTAGAGCCTTAATGCTTAGGATGCATGCATTTTGTAAAGAATTGCCTATCTGAAGTAATTTGGGTGTAGGATTTCAAGAGGCTCTTTGGGTGGTGAGAAGTGAACTACAAAAGCCAAGTTCATTTCACCTCTCCAAAAGGCCAGCCTCAGCTATAGAAGAAGGCCCAAGAGCAGCCTTAGAATCTACCCTGGTCACATGGGCCCTTGTCCTGGCCAAAAGCCCATCTGTGTAGAGCAATGTTATCGAGTAGAAATGCAGCATTAAGTTTCTAGCAGCCACAGTAAACAAACAAACAAAAAAAGCAAACATGAAAATAATTTTAATTTTTTTGAGACAAGGTATCACTAAGTAGTTAAGGCTTACCTAGGCCCTGCAGGCCTCAAACTTGCAATCTTCCTGTCTCAGCCTCCAAAGTGCTGGGATTATAGGATATAACTACCCTCAGTTAATTATCTTTTACTGAACCTAAAATATTCTGTCAACATGTAATAAATATGAAAAATTATGAGAAGTGTATTTGAAATCCAATGTGTAACTTGCTCTTAGTTCATCTCAATTCATATCAGCCATGCTCTAAATGTTTTTTTTTTCTGTTGTTGTTGTTGGTTATGGGGCTTGCACTCTGGGCCTGGGTGCTGTCCCTCAGTTCTTCAACTCAAGGCAAGTGCTTTACCACTTGAGCCACAACGCTACTTCCAGTTTTCTTGTGGTTAATTGGAAGTAAGAGTCATACAGGACTTTCTTCCCTGGGTTGGCTTTGAACCTAGATCCTCAGATCTCAGCTTCCTGAGTAGCTAGGATTACAGGCCTTAAGCCACAGTGCCTGACTCTAAATGTTTATATTCACATATAGCTGGTGGCTATCATTCAAGACAGGGCAAGCCTAGAGCATTTCTGAAAACAAGGGTCTTTCAGTCCATATTCTTTATCTCTGGGTTTCCAAAACTTTGACAATGAGAAGACAAGTGTGAGTTGGGCACCAGTGGCTCACGCCTGTAATCCTAGTTACTTGTGATCCTGAGGATCACAGTTCAAAGCCAGCCCAGGCAGGAAAGACTCTTTTTTTTTTCCTTTTTTGTCGGTTATGGGGCTTGAACTCTGGGCTTGAGCACTGTCCCTCAGCTCTTCAGCTCAAGGCACTTGAGCCACAGTGCCACTTCCTGTGAGACTCTTATCACCAATTAACCACCAGAAAACTGGAAGTAGCACTATGGCTCAAGTGGTAGAGAATTCACCTTGAGCTGAAATGCTCAGGGACAGGACCCAGGCCCAGATTTCAAACCCCATAATCGACCAAGAGAAAGAGAGAGAGAAGACAAGCCTGAGTTATCTCAAAATGTACTGCCTACAGGGCATCACTAAACCTGGAGCAGATGTCAGAGCAGTTTTAGCCTTAAATAAATTTTCATTAAGGAAACTGGGACTCAAGATGTTTAAAAACAGAACAAAGAGCACCAGAGAACTTAACACCACTAGGCGGCACTGTAGATCACTCATTCTTTGTCACTGGTTCTGCCCGGCATCTTGCTATCATTTAGGACAGGGCCAGCCTAGAGCACTTCTGAAAACAAGGGTCTTTCTCTCTTACACTACTTCATACCCATACACCAGGGTGGCCCCTGCAGCAGTACCCATTCTGCAAAAAGGAAACAAAAAATTACAGCTTTTTCCAAGAGGCTTTTCTGCATCCTGCTTGCCAGTAGGCTGTGAATAGGTGTGGGCATATGACTAAGCTCTTTAAAGAGCTTGGGGAGAGTGAAAATACACAGTGAATCTAATCTGAAAGCTCATGTTCAAGAATCCTTTCTCCTAATAACTTCAGTGTAAAAGTGTCCATAGTTGAGAAGGAACAGCCATACTGCTTACTATTGCCAAAGTGCTTATTAAAGCCACAGTGGCAGGAAGTCCAATTTGAAACTGGGGTTCTTCTCAAGGGTGTTTGCTACGTTTTAGAAAAGAGGAAGTAATCTCTGTGGACTGTTACCATTTTCTTCACAATGGATTTATCATTTGGGATGGTAAGACCTATTTAAAGCTGAGTTGATACTACTGAGCTTGTCTAAACAGACATGAATTTCTCTGGGACCACTTAACATGATAGTCCACACAGTGTCACTGTGTTGATGGGGAAACTGAAGCTTAGAAGGCAAAAACTTCCGGGTGCCGGCGGTTCACACCTGTAATCCTAGCTACTCAGGAGGCTGAGATCCGAAGATCATGGTTCAAAGCCAACCCTGGCAGGAAAGTCCCTGAGACTCTTATCTCCAATAAACCACTAGAAAACTGGAAGTGGCACTGTGGCTCAAGTGGTAGAGCGCTGGCCTTGAGCTGAAGAGCTGAAGGACCCAAGCCCCATGACTGACAAAAAAAAAAAAAAAAAAAGGCAAAAACTTGGTGAAAGCAATAGCTCAATAGCTATGTCCAGGGGCTGGGAAGGTGGCTCAGTGTTAGAGCGCTTGCCTTGCATGCCTGAGGCCTTGGGTTCAATTCCTCAGCACCACATAAGCAAAAAAGAAAAAGCCAGAAGTGGCGCTGTGGCTCAAGTGGTAGAGCACTAGCCTTGAGCTGAAGAGCTGAGGGACAACGCCCAGGCCCACAGTTCAGGCCCCACGACTGACCAAAAAAAAAAAAAAAAAGAACTCAGATAGCTCATCCTACTTCAACCTGAGTGACTCTTCCACTTCTCACTCTGCACTGACTCACAGTGATCTAATCAATAGCATTCTTCCCATACTGACAAGAGTCACCAGAGAGCCAGAGGCTGTGGTCCTGCCTCTGCCCTCCTACACATGTATCTTTCCTCTCCCCTTCCTCCTCCTGCTCCAGTCACTCCAGACCATTGATTCTATCCTAGTTTATCTATCCTCCCATTTCCATTTTCCCCAATGTTCTGTCTCTTCTCACCAGTACAACTGCCACTGCAGCCTATAGAACTTTTTCATTTATCTCTAGACCATCCTTATTGTAGGTTCAGACTTTAGAGTCAAGCTTGAAGAATGAAGCTCAAATTGTAGTCTTCAAAGATTATGGGCAAGACAGCTAACTTTCTAAGCCTTGGTTTTCTCGTCTGCAAAATGGGATAGTAAGTCTTATCTCATGGAGCTAAAATGAGAACAAATAAGAAAATGAGACCCTACATCTGTAACAGATAGAAAGCTCCATCATATAAGCTGATCATGGTACTATTTAAAATGTTTCATTAGCTAGGTATCAGGGCTCATGCCTATAATCCTAGTTCCTCAGGAGTCTGAGATTTGAGGATTCTGGTTTGAAGCCAGTCCAGGCAGGAAAGTCCACGAGACTCTTATTTCCAATTAACTACCAAAAAGCCAGAAGTGGAGCCACTGCTCCTGAATTAAGCCCAAATTCCACAGAACTGAGGCCACTACTACCTGACCCTAACTTAGGAGACCAAGTTTAGTTACCTTAATACCCTCTGCCCATCTTTTGTTTTCTCTCTGTTCCTATCCAGACAACCTAAGTACCTCAGTAATCTATATATTCTCAATTCTAATATATTGAGGGAGATTATAGTGTGTTTTTGTTTAGTTTTGTTTTGAAACATACACAGTCTTGAACTCAGGAAATCATATTCACTTGGCTCTCTTACTCAACCCTTGCATTCCACCTCTTAAACCATGCCTTCAGCTCAGTTTTTTGCTAGTTAACTAGGATGAAGTCTTGCAGACTTTTTTCCCTGGAATGGCTTCAAACTGTGGCCTTCCAGATTCCCAAATAGTGCAGATTAACGGCATTAGTTACCAGTACCCAGCTAGTACTGTGATGCTTTTTTTTTTTTTTATCATAGACAAAGCAATTTTTTTTCCTTCCTGTCATCACAGATACCACCATACACACATTTTCACTTCTGCTCACCTGTGTGTCAAGGTCCAGCTCAAAAACAACTTGTTGCTGGGTGCTGGTGGCTCACGCCTGTAATCCTAGCTACTCAGGAGGTGAGATCTGAGGATCGAGGTTCAAAGCCAGCCCGGGCAGGAGACACCGTGAGACTCCTAGCTCCAATAAACCACCAGAAAACC
>NW_012267348.1:4269956-4275523 GCF_000151885.1 Dipodomys ordii | reverse complement strand
GTGGCACTGTGGCTCAAGTGTAGAATACTAGCCTTGAACAAAAAGCTCAGGACAGTGCCCAGGCCCTGAGTTCAAGCCTCAGGACTGGCAAAAAAAAAAAAAAAACACCACATCTCTGAGGTCTAGAGTCCTTGGAACTTCCTAAGGCCTGGGAATGACTTCTTTTGCATAACTGTGTGCCAAGTAGCAACAACATGAGGAAAACCATCTCAGGATCAAGAAATCTGCTCCAGGAGAACATGCAGGGTACTTTCAGGTAGGCTGACAGATAAACTGATGAGCCCTCATACAAGCCATCAGTGTTGGCATTATTGATATGCTCTAACAGAGCCAACACTTTTCTCAGAGCAGCAATATATTGATGGTGACAAAACTGATTCATACTTAAGAGACACTCACTTGTGCCAGGCCACAGCATTAAATATCTTATATAACCTATCTTATCAGGCTCTCTTAACAGCCTTCAGAAAACCTGACAGATAAAGAAATCGAGCCTCTGCTGGACATAGTGGTGCATGCCTTTAATACCGGTTATCCAGGAGACAAAGTTAGAGAATCAATCTGAGGCAGACCTGAACAAAAGTATACCATATGTGAAAAACAAAGTAAAAGTAAAAAGTTGAGGGTATGGCTCAAATGGTAGAGTACTTACCTAGCAATCACAAGGCCCTGAATTTAAACCTTAGTACTGGGGGTTGTGGGGAAGAGCTGGACCTAGACTCAGAAATCTGAGCCCATGGAAGGGTTTAACAAACACTTGATAGATCAGATCTTTCACTATCTTCTCTTCTTTATTCACATTAACAGTTAAAATGCTGGAGCACAGATGATGGCTCAAGATGAAAATCTGGTCAAACCTGATGAAGGTGAACACTCTGAGTCCTCAGGGGAAGAGGGACTTTTCTGTACTCAGACCTGTACTGTGAGCAGCGAGCAGAAGCTTTAGGCAAAAGTGACCTGGAGTCCAAACCATCTTAAGACTTCAGATGAGGCATAGTCATATCCAAAACTCATGATAATTTAGGTGAAAGCCAGGTGATCAGAACTGAAAACTGTTCATTTAAAACTGAGAACATAGCTGGCTTTGACATACAACATCTAGTTGTTGTTTTTTTTTTTTGAAAAGCTATTATGACAAGGTTCCATAAATTCTGAGACTTACATCCTACATAATTGGCTACTTTTTTTTTTTTTGGGTCGGTCGTGGGGCCTGAACTCTGGGCCTGGGCTCTGTCCCTCAGCTCTTCAGCTGGAGGCTAGCACTCTACCACTTGAGCCTTAGCCACCTTCCCAGCCCCTTTGGCTACTTTTTCAAGTAATCACAAAAGAGGAACAAGGAGAAGTCTGATGTGTTTTTCTACAGAAAAATTAAACATCCAATACACAAGTATAGAGAAAAGGGATTGTGCACAACATGGAGCAGTTTAGAGCCCTTGAGTGGAAGAGTATATCATCCTACATGTGGTTCAAGCTGTGGACAGCAGTACTAACTCTACTATAGCTAGGAAATACAAGGCAAATGGCCCAAGAGTAAAGGAGTGGGGTAGAAAAACAGATTGTACTTCATCCCACACATCAAAATGTAGCATCTAACACCCTCAACAGTTTGGATAGGAATGTGAATTTCATGAAACTGGCCTCACACCTAAAGAAACCAGGGGGAGCTGAGTATGGTGGCACTCAGAAGGATCAAGAGTTCAAGGCCAGCCTGGGCTACTTAGCAAAGTTGAGATCAGTCTAGGCTACATGCAAAAATTTTTCAAAAAAAAGGAGCAATCAAACCAATGGGCGGGGGAAGAAGGGGAGGCATAGGCCATCCTTGCTTTCTTAGAGTTCTGGACATTGCCTATGCCAGAAGTCAACCCAAGAGGGCGGGGGGAGAGCAGAACAGAGGCTAGTCTGTACTCTACAGGCATGGAAGCCCTCCAGGCTCTGGTCCTTGCTATAACCCTCACCTTGGGCAAGTACTATTGGCTAAGCCATAGCCTCAACCTTAAAATAAAAATAGTGCCAATGTCAACTTCTCAGAGTTTTTGTAAACATTAAAATATGTAAAGCATTCAGAATAAGGCCTAGCACAGTGCTTCTCAACTGGGAGCAATTTTGCCCCTAGGGACATTTGACAGTGTCTGGAGATGTTTCTGAGTATTATACTAGGGAAGGGATTGCTACTGGCATCTGGTGGGTAGAAGCCAGGGGTGCTGCTAAACATTCTACAGAACAAATGACAGTCTCTACAACAAAGATTTGTCCAACCAAAATGTCACCAGTGCTAATAGTTGGAAACTCTAGCATACAGCAAACACTCAATAAATATGAGCTATAAAACTATCATTCCTATTACATCAATAAAGCATTTGAAATTTCTATCTCTCAAAGATAACTATCATCTGTGATTAAAATGGTAAGTGACAAAAAAGAGCATTACTCACTCTACTTCTTGTAATATTGGGTAACAGATCTGTTATTCTGGAGACAGGAAGAGTTTGTTGCTTGCTTGATTCTGGGGAACTCAGTAACTTTGTGAAATAAATAACATAGCAGAGCACCAAGACTGTAGTATAGAAAATCTGGAAATAACAGAAAATTAAATTGCTTTAATATAGGTGTAATTATGATATGCCTATAAATCTGACCAATCAAGAAATAGAATTGTCTTAATTAGCTACTCTTTATATTGTGCAGAACCTCACCCTCTGGATAAGAATGCCATTCACTCAGACTCAGCTCAACTTCAGCATCCCCAAGCAAACACTTCATTTAACTGGGAGAACATAAATTCCATGGACAAACAGCCACTAGCTCAATCCACAATGTCAGATAAACTCTCCTAACATTAGTATTTGGTAAAAAAAAAAAAAATAGCTCTCTCACCTACCTACCCAGTACACTGAAGATTCAGGTGTCCTGTGTTTCTAAGTAAGAAACGTGATATCATCTAAGACTATGGATTTTCCACACACCCAGAAATCCATCACATTTTTTATTACAAAGCATTATTGAGCTGCTGGGTCTCTACTCTCTACTCAGTACATAAGCAGGATGACAGCTAACAAACAGAGGAGGAAAGGGTGTGGTACTAAGGGACCTACCTCTCCCTCTACCTATCCTGGATAAAGCGTGGTTTCTAGCCAGGAGCAATAGCCAGGTTTTTGTTCAAAAGATGGACAGAAGTATCCAAAAAGGCCTCTTTTCACAAGCTTTCTTCAATCCTCTTTCCCTCCTGAGCACATACTAGCTCAAGAACAGAGACCTTCTTGGCTTGATTTCAATCTGGTCACACCAAGGATGTTCCTGTCAAAAAGCACTTGGCAGCCGGGCCAAGCTACTCAGGAGGCTGATATCTGAGGATCATGGTTCTAAGCCAGCCCGGGCAGGAAAGTCTGTGAGACTCTTATCTCCAATAAACCACTAAAAAAACAAAAAACAAAAAATGGAATTGGCACTGTAGCTCAAGCAGTAGAGCATTTGTCTTGAGCTGACGAGCTCAAGGACAGTGCCCAGGCCCAGAGTTCAATCCCTATGACAGACCAAAAAAATAAAAACAAAAAGAAGCACATTGCAAGGAGAAAGTGTTTAAGTTTGATAGTTTTAGGCTTCTCTGCTCTTTACTCTTACTTATACCTGAGGTCTGAGCCTACCAACCACTAGCCTTCTTTCAGTTTCTAGTCTCTAGCCCTTAAAAGCCAATGTTCTGGGTAATAAATGTCTGTCTCTGCCTCTTCTCACTTTCCTGCTGACCAAAGCTTTGGGGAAACAGTAATAGGCAATCTTGTGGCAGGGTATTTCACTCATGTGAACCTTCCCCATGCTTTTTTTTTTTTTTGGGGGGGGGGGCCGGTCGTGGGGCCTGAACTCTGGGCCTGGGCTCTGTCCCTCAGCTCTTCAGCTCAAGGCTAGCACTCTACCACTTGAGCCACAGTGCCACTTCTGGCTTTTTTTTTCCTGTTTATGTGGTGCTGAGGAATTGAACCCAGGGCCTCATGCATGCAAGGCAAGTGCTCTACCACTGAGCTACTTTCCCAGCCTTCCCCATTCTTTTATTAAGAAAAACTTCACAGAATAGAACCATTTTAACTATTTATTGTAAGATTTATGGCTTTTAGTACATCCACCATGTTGTACAGAATAATTCAAGAATATTTCATCATCCCCTAAAAAACTGTGCTCATTTCTGCACATTTCTATATCCCTTAGCAATCACTAATCTGCTCTCTATACTTGCCTGAACTGGACATTGAATTTTAATGAAATCATACAGCACATGGCCTTTTGTGTCTGATTTCTTTCATTTAGTATTTGAATGTCATATATGTGGTAGTATATATTGTATTTCACTTTAAGTGTTATTATAAAGGTGATATACAAAAGGATTGCAGTTATATAAGTCAGGCAAAAAATAGATTTGCTTTTAGACAGTGTCATCCTGTATTTCACTTTTATGGATGAATACTACTCTACTATATGGATATACAATTTTTTGTTTTATCAGTCATGGGGCCTGAACTCTGGGCCTGGGCGCTGTCTCTCAGCTCTTCAGCTCAAGGCAAGCACTTTACCACTTGAGACACAGTGCCATTTCTAGCTTTTTCTGCTTATGTGGTGCTTAAGGAATCGAACCCAGAGCCTCATGCATGTAAGGCAAGCACTCTACCACTGAGCCACCTTCCTAGCCCAGGATGTACAGTTTTTTATCATCTTTATTTATTAGCTGATAGATATTTGGGTTGTTTCAACCTTCTGGCCATTAAAAAAATAGTGCTGTGGCTGAGAAGGTGGCTCAGTGGTAGAGCACTTGCCTTGCATGCATGAGGTCCTGGGTTTGATTCCTCAGCACCACATAAGCAAAAAGAAAAAAGCTGGAAGTGGTGCTGTGGCTCAAGTGGTAAGTACTAGCCTTGAGCTGAAATGAGGGACAGTACTCAGGCCCAGAGTTTAGGCCCCACGACCGGACCCAAAATAAATAAATAAATAAAATAAAATAGTGCTGCTAAGAATATTGGAGTATAAGTTTTTGCTGAACACTTGTTTTCATTCTCTTAACTATAAATACTTGGGATTGGATTGCTGGGTCATATGATTTCTGCTTAGCTTTTTGAGGAACTGTCACTGTTTTCCATAGCAGCCTGGACCATTTTCCATACCTACCACAAGTGTATTAAAGTCCCAATTTCTCTACAACCTTACCAATACTTATTATTTTCTACTTTTATTCCCCCAATATTGGGGTCTGAATTCAGTCTTGCACTTGCTAGTCAGCAATCTGCCACTTGAACAATACCCTAGCTTTTTTGCTTTCTTTATTTTTCAAATGGGTCTCAACTTTGCCCAGGGTAGCCTGGACCACTTTCTTCTATTTATATTTACATTCCATTTACATTTCCCATATTAGATGAGATAGAGCCTTCTGAACTTTTTTCCTGGAATGGCCTCAAACTGACTTATGAATATCCAGGGTTACAGATGTGCCAAGAAAGAGAAAGAAAGAAGGAAAGAAAGGAAGAAGGAAAGAAAGGAAGAAAGGAAGAGAGGGGGGAGGGAGGGAGGGAGGGAGGGAGGGAGGGAGG
>NW_012267348.1:4260194-4268646 GCF_000151885.1 Dipodomys ordii | reverse complement strand
CTTCAGCTCAAGGCTAGCGCTCTACCACTTGAGCCACAGCGCCACTTCCAGCTTTTTTCTTTTTGCTTATGTGGTGCTGAGGAATCGAACCCAGGGCATCAGGCATGCAAGGCAAGCGCTCTACCACTGAGCCAACTTCCCAGCCCAGCCAGACTGCTTTTACAAGAAATTCCCATTCTTTTATTTTTTTTATTCTAAATCTAGCTTTTCTGTGTTTTATAAAACTATCTACAATTTTTACCTAGGACATGAAAAAATTTACATGAATCATTACTAAGTAGAATCTTAATTTATTTTCTTCATATTAATAAACCTGACAAACAGGAACCAAGCATATTGGTAAACATCTGTAATCCCTGTAAGTTAGTAAATTGAGGCAAAAGGATCTCAAGTTTGAAGCCAGCTTAGGCTGCCTATGAAACCTTGGCACAAACAACTAAGCTTAAAAATTGCTGTGTGGGCTGGAAATGTAGCTTAGTGATAGAGTGCTTGCCTAGCATTCATGAAGCTCTGAGTTTGATTCCTCAGTACCACATAAACAGAAAAATCCAGAAGTGGCACTGTGGCTCAAGTGGTAGAGTGCTAGCTTTGAGCAAAAGAAGGTCAGGAACAGTGCCCAGGTCCTGAGTTCAAGCCCCAGGACTGGCAAAAAAAAAAGTCAGTGTCTCATACCTATAATCCTAGCTACTCAGGAGGCTGAGATCTGAAGGTCACAGTTCAAAGCCAGCCCAGGCAGGAAATACTCTTATCTCCAATTAACCATCAGAAAACCATAAGTGGTGCTATGACTCAAGTGGTAAAGCGCTTACCTTGAGCTGAAGAACTGAGGAACAGTGCCCAGACCCAGAGTTCAAGCCCTATGACCACACACACACACACACACACACAAAAGCAACCCTGCTTTGTATCATAAGATGTTCTAGTAAACATCTGATCTTAGGTGCCATTTGACTTGTACTCTAGTTATATTTTTATTAGAAGTAGAAATATGAACTAGAATATAAGATGAAATTGAAACCAAAATTGCTAAAACTGAAAATGTACCTGTTCTGATTTGCTTTGTTTTCTCTGAATTATGTAAGATTTCAATCTAAGATTAAAACGGGCTTGCCAGAATTTCCTCCTATTCTGCAAACTGATTGAAATTCAAGGAAAATAATACACATGCAATTTTGTTCCCACCCCACCCCCTTCTTGTTGTTTTTATGGTTTTATTTTTGGTTTTCCTCTTCTATAGACTGTCAGACAATTCATGATCATTATGGTACAAGACTGTCCAGAGAATGTCTTAAAGCTTTTGATGCAAGCTGGGATGTAGTTCAGTAGGAAAGCACTTGCCTAGCAAGTACAACACTCTAGGTTCAATCACCAGTACCAAGAAAGAAAAGACAAAAAATTATAGTTTAAAAAAATTCCCCAAAACACAAAATTTTTTTTAAAAAACACCACATTTTGATGCTTGACAATGTGGACAAGGGCATGGCCCTTAAAGACACCAGTGGTGTCAATATGTGGAGTAGGATGGATATGATGGCCAGAGAAACAGCCTTCTGGACTTCCCAGCCTTCCTAATGGCCATAAATATTGAGAATGTGACACACATAGTAATGGGAACAAGCTTAAAAAACAGAGAAATACAGATTATGTAAAATTAAAAGCCATGACTCTTACCTGGGCCACAGAGAAAATGTGCAGCCCCCAGTGTGGCAACCATATCACAAGCAAAGCTGTCAGGATACTCCTGAGGATAACTGACAGGCTCTCAGCAATTACCTGCAAACATGTGGTAAAGGTACACTTTACAGACATTATCAGAAAGTAAAGATGCAAAGGAATGACAAACAGAAAATCCAGAGTAAAGGTACACTCTACTGACTTTATCAAAAAGTAAAGACACAAAAGAATGACAAGCAGAAAATCCAGGGTGGTGGTTACAGTGAGTGTGGAGCAACGTTGGACATAAGCATTGGTAATGCTCTACTTCTTGGACTGACTGGGTGGTAGGTTCACGTATATGTTAGATATTCTTTTGTATATACTAAATGATGTTCTGATTTTGGTGGTATGGTGTTTGAACTCAAGATTTTGCAATTACTAGGTCAGCACTCTACCACTTGAGCAGACTCTAGCTCTTTTTCCTCTGGTTATTTTTGACATAAGGTATGCTTTTGGCCTAGATAGTGACACCCCTATTTATGTTTCCCATCATAACTAGTATGACAAGTGTGTCACCCTGCCCAGCTTTTAGTGTTCATATGAGATCTTGAGAACTTTTTTGCCCAGGTTGGTCTAAAACAGTGACCCTCCTGATCTGAGAGTCCTGAGAAGTTATGATTATAAGCATGAGCCACTGGCACCAAGCTTAATTAATATGTTGACAAAAGTCAATGTTAATATTCAACTAAATAGGATCCTTTGGTTTTCTGAGATAAGGTCTTGCTATGTAGCCCAGGCTAGTCTCAAACTCAGTATGTAATCCAGGCTGCCTCCAACTTATGATCCTCCGGCCTCATTGTCCCAAAGGCTAGGATTACAGGTGAACAAAATCATACCCTATTTAGCAGAGATAAATTTTAGTTCAGCCCATCTGATAACTGAATTTAATTGAACATGTTACCTTTTTCCAAGTAGATCAATGTCTGAAAAAATAATTATTACCTATAAAAACATTTTTAAAACACATGTTTTCCCTTATGCTTTACATTTTTTTTCTTTCTTTGGCCAGTTGTGGGGCTTGAATTCTGGGCCTGGGCACTGTCCCTCAACTCTTCAGCTCAAGTCGAACATTCTACCACTTGAGCCACAGAGCCACTTCTGGTTTTCTGAGAGGTTTATTGGAGATAAGAGTCTCATGGACTTTTGTGCCAGGGCTGGCTTTAACTGTAATCTTCAGATCTCAGCCTCCTGAGTAGCTAGGATTACAGACATGAGCCACCGGCGCCTAGCTATGTTTTACATTTTCTATTCACAGAAAGTACACTCACCTTGAGCTTGATAAACATATGTGCTTGTGCCAAAACCCAGAAGGGCTCTCCTAGAAGTTCCACCACGGCTGACAGACCAAACAGCACCACTCCAGTTCCATAGTGGGGAACCACATTTGGATCAGGCACTTCAAGTAAGTGCAACCAGATCCAGCCCAGGAATAAGGACCAAAATACACCCAAGGGAATTCTAGAATATTGAAAAAAATGTTTAATAGATTTTAAAATAAGTATAATATACACTAAAATAGTAATATTAAACAAAAAATTAGTCATGATAAAGCAATTACCACATAAGAAGCTGTTAGTAGAGTATGGGCACAACCTACATGCCTGTCACTATGATTCAAACCTTTAACTCACTGACACCTCACAATGTTCCTTGGCCATTATCCTATTTAGGAGATGAAAAAAACTGAGAATTATAGGTACTAAGCAATTTAACCAAGGTCATGAATAGGTAGTCAAGAACAGAAGAAGAGCCCTGTCCTAACTAACTCTATATGCCTATATACTGACTGGGTTATACTAACTCAGTAAGGAAATAGCCAAAAAGAAAATGCCTGTTTGTGCTAGAATGATTGACAGGTAACTATACAGGTGATCTTGGGAGCCAAATGCCCAATAGTCCATGGCACAACATACTTTCATGTGTGTAACAGAGCACTTACATATTACTGGGTAGTCAACAGCCCTCTAATAAAATGAACACCTACCAGCCTTATGACAGTCATTCTGTGAGGCAATGAAATGTTATGCAAGGACAACATTGGGAAACAACCTCAACTGCCAGCCTTCCCTGTGAGGATCTAGCTACTGAAAAACCATTACCATTGTTAGCCAGTATGCTTAGTGTTCAAAAATATTCTAAAAGCTCAGAACTGAAATCACAAAAAATAAAATTGAAGATGTAATGAAATCCTTAAAAAACAAAAATAAATACCAAGTGGTTATTAAAAGTTCAAAAACACTTTGGGGCAAAAACATTAGGAATAAGAAAGATAGCACAGGTCAGACCCAGATCAATGACCAGGAACAGCAAAAATAGCTCCATAGCTGGGCGCCAGTGGCTCACGCCTGTAACCCTAACTACTCAGGAGACTGAGGATCACAGTTCAAAGCCCGCCCATGCAGGAAAGTCTGTGAGACTCTCATCTCCAATAAACCACTAGGAAACCAGAAGTGGTGCTATGGCTCAAATGGTAGAGCACTCATCTTGAGCTGAAGAGCTGAGGGATAGCACCCAAGCCCAGAGTTCAAGCCCTATGACTGACACACACACACAAAAAAAAGGCTTCATAGGGGCTAATATCAAGTCTAGAAACCTCTAGCCAGAACCTCCAGCCAGAACCTCCTCTCAGCTCCTGGACATCCAGAGAGAAACTGAACCAAGAAGCTCTTCCAACACACTCTGCTTCTTACCCAGACACTCATCTCCCAGCAACCCATTATAAGATGGAACTTGGAGACCATTCGGTTTTAGAAAGGTGCTGCTGTTTCACTCACTACAGTTGCCTTTCTGAAATATGTCTCTTTCCAAAGCACAACTCACGTTAGCCACAAAAGATTGAGAGTCTGGCTCCAATCCTGCTGGGTGCCCCTGCTCAGACAAGCTCTACGGAAGGCTTCTCTGGCTAGGAAGATGGTGGTTGAGTAAAGCAGTGTTAGTCTGTAAAGAAAAAAGCAGAAATCAGTAAGGAATTCATTTTGTTTTGTTTTTACAGAGAGAACTCCTGAATTTTTCCAGCAACAAGGATGAGAAAGGGCCTTAGTCACAAACTTCTGGTGGTAAGATAAAGGATAATAAGCTCTTAGAGGATTCCCTAATGTCTCATCCATGTACAAGAATTAGAAACCAAATAAAACACATCTGAATGTGTATACTTCCAGCAGACAGAAAACTGCTGTAGTGAACCCAAGGACCTGCAGGCTTAGTGACTATGGGCAGAGGTGTGATGCTGACTATAAAAAGAAAAGGATGGTCTGGGAATGTGGCTTAGTGGTAGAGTGCTTGCCTAGCATGCATAAAGCATTCCTCAGTACCACATAAACATAGGCCAGAAGTGGCACTGTGGCTCAAGGGGTAGAGTGCTAGCCTTGAGTAAAAGAAGCTCAGAGACAGTGCCCAGGCCCTGAGTTCAAGCACCAGGACTGGCAAAAATAAATAAACAAACAAATAGATAAATAAAAAGAAAAGGAGCTGGGCTCCAGGGGCTCATGCCTATAATCCTAGCTATTCAAGAGGCTGAGATCTGAGGACTAAGATTTAAAGGCAGCCTAGGCATGAAAGCCAGTGAGACTCTTATCTCTAATTACTAACTAAGAAAGTTGGAAATAGAGCTGTGGCTCAAGTGGTAGAGTGTTAGCCTTGAGCAAAAAAGCTCAGGGACAGCACCTAGGCCCTGAGTGCAAGCCTCAGGACCAGTACCAAAAACAAAAAAAAAAAAAGGAAGGAGAAAAGGAAAAAGCCTATCTCTCCACCTAGCATGGGAACCTTCTGTTCACACTAAATCAAGTCACTCTATAACCCCTGTAAGAGAAACTAAAGCCCTATTACATGGAAGTGCTGGCCAAAAGAATCACAGTAAAGACAATTAAGGCTAGTAGCCATCACAGAGCTTGCTACAATCCAGCTCAGCAAGGTTTTCTTTGGAACCTCTAAGGTGGATGGTGTCTGGGTAAGCACCTCAGTAGCAATTGAGGCTTCCTTGCCTCAACAGGCAACAGTCCAGACTAAGCTGGAGTGGGAATGGCTCAGTTACAGTCCCTGAAGTGTCTATGGATCATCCTTAGTGCCAGTGCTTCATTTGCCCAACAGTATAAATGAATAGATGGAGCTATATCTTAATGCTAATTGTGGAGACCCTTTTCTTTCTGACTTTTAAAATAGTATTTCTCAAAGTATGGTCTCTGCTTCAGAATCAGCTGATTTATAGACTCAAACCTGTAAATCTAGTTACTCAGAAGGCTGAGATCTCAGGATCATAGCTCAGAGCCAGTCTAGACAGAATATCCAGGAGACTTTTATCTCTAATTACCCAACAAAAAGCTGAGTCTGGAGGTGTGGTTCAAGTGATAGAGCACCAGCTATGAGCAAAAAAAAAAAAAGCTTCATTAAATGAGAGTATGAGGCCCAAGTTCAAGCCTCAGTACCCATCCTATACACACCTAAATCACCTGAGAAGCTTGTAAAAATGCAGATTCCCAGACTCTTCCTGAGCCCTTCATAGTACATAGCTCCTAGATAATTATTTTATTTTATTTTTTTTTTGGTCCAGTCGTGGGACCTGAACCCTGGGCCTGGGCACTGCCCCTTAGCTCTTCAGCTCAAGGCTAGCACTCTACCAGCCACAGCGTCATTTCCAGCTTTTTTTTTTTCTGCTTATGTGGTGCTGAGGAATCGAACCCAGGGCCTCATGCATGCAAGGCAAGCGCTCTACCACTAAGCCAACTTCCCAGCCCAGCTCCTAGATAATTCTTTTGTCAACAAGTTTTAAGAACTGCCATTAGGCTCTGAGAATAAAACCAAGGGCATGTGTTTGGTAAATACCAGATATGAAATGCTGTCTAGAACATACTGTCTTGTTTACCAGGACAAGCACTCACATCATTTCATATACTTTTGTGTCATTTGTAAATACAAAAATATGTGTGGGTGTCCTTCAACAGAAGAGAGGGGAAAAACAAGCCAAATCTAAACGACTAAGTCAGCTTTCCAAAAGCTACCGAGTAACTAATGAAATGACAAGGACTCAAGTTCTGATCCCAGTTACTATATCCCAACTATAAAATCACTGAAGAAAGGAAGGTAGCTGTTCCAACCCTGCAATTAATAAGTACATCTTCACAGGCTACAGAAATCCTGCTTCCTTTGCTGCCAGCAGGACAAGAACACATGAATATACCTGAGAAGGGGTTTTCAGTGAATTACTCCCACTTTCCTCCTTGGTTCTAAGAGCACGAGAACCGGAAGACCTGGCAGAAATATGTGCATTTGGAAGCTGCTAATGGAAAACAGTTCATGGGTCCATTAAAAGCAATACTGCGGCTCATCCCCCAACCTCTGTAAACCCTTGCTCTGCTCACTGCAGAAACATTCTGCTCTGATAAAGGTGTACATCTCTTAAAAAAAAGAAAAAAAAAGCATACTGAAAAAAATATATATAATTAGGGATGTAAGCTGTCAACAGTGCCATAGTGCATACCTTCTTACCTTACATTTACTACACCAACAATTTCCTTTGAGAGAAAGCGAAGAATAAATGCATTCAAGACAAAGGTGATTAATCGAAACAACACCTACAGAAGAAAAAAAATACAAAAGAATAAATTATGTTAGGAGTGTTTACTGAGTTGAAATGAGGACCATGGCTGTTCTTCTTAATGTGATGTAACAACACACAGAAGCTATGCTCCATACTCTTCGGTAAGATGCTCAACTTGTTTGTCTTTGTTCTGAAATTTTACTCCTTGGAGTCTCTATTCTATGGAGCAGTCAAAGAACCAAGGGTGGCACTTGGGGTTTCCCTAATTTACTAACAAGAGTGCCTTCCATAGATTCAATGAGTTTCTTTAGGTTCAAAGTCAATCACTCCAGAAGGCAGAACAAGTTGAAAAGATGGCACTGGTGGTTCATGTTTATAATCTCATGAGGCTGAGATCTGCAGATTGAGGTTTAAAGCCAACCCAGACAGGAAAGTCTGTGAGACTCTTATCCAATTAACCTCCAAAAAAACTGGAAGTGAAGCTGTGGTTCAAGTGATAGGGCACTAGCCTTAAGCAAAAAAAGCTCAAGGCCCTGAGTTCAAGCCCCAGGACTGGCACATGTACACACAAATTGTATTGGTGATTCATATTTCCCAGCACCCTAGTCAAAACCCTCTAGTCTGCTTAGAAATATGCACTGCAAGGAGAGCCTGCGGGTTATAGCAGATTCTTCCTGGCAATTTATAGGGATTTTAAATTTATATTAATCGCTTTGAAATTTGCTTCTCTCAATCAGAATAGAAAATGCTACATTTCTTCATTAATATTTGCTCCTTTCCAGAGAGTTGACATACCTTCTAAATAACTACAATAATAATAGAAAATGAGAGTCCAACCATGTCATTTGACTGAGAATATCTTGAGATGTTCAAATTTGTCAATTCAAGAAAAATATCCTGGGAGAGAGCGAGGGAAGGGGTGACATTGTCCAAAAAGAAATGAACTCTTGGGGCTGGGAAGGTAGCTCAGTGGTAGAGTGCTTGCCTCACATGCATGAGGCCCAGGGTTTGATTCCTTAGCACCACATAAACAAAACAAAACAAAAAAAAACAGAAGTGGGCACTATGGCTCAAGTGGCAGAATGCTAGCCTTGAGCTGAAGAGCTGAGGGACAGCGCCTAGGCCCAGAGTTCAGGCCCCACGGACCCGCCAACAAACAATAATCAAAAAAGAATCTCTTTCCTTCTTTAAAAAAAAAAAAAA
>NW_012267348.1:4257858-4259509 GCF_000151885.1 Dipodomys ordii | reverse complement strand
TTTTTTTTTTCTGTCGTGGGGCTTGAACTCTGGGCTTGGGCACTATCCTTCGGCTCTTCAACTCAAGGCAAGCGCTCTACCACTTGAACCATAGCACCACTTCTGGTTTTTTGGTGGTTAATTGGAGATAAGAATCTCCCGGACTTTGCCGCCTAGGCTGGCTTCAAACTGTGATCCTGGCACCCCGCTATATATCACCTTTATTACAATTAAAAAATTTGAGGGGCTGCGAAGGTGGTTCAGTGGTAGAGTGCTTGCCTTGTATGCATGAGGACCTGGGTTTGATTCCTCAGCACCACATAAACAGAAAAAGCCAGAAGTGGTACTGTGGCTCAAGTGGTAGAGTGCTGGCCTTGAACTGAAGAGCTGAGGGACAGAGCGGAGGCCGAGTTCAGGCCCCGCAACCTACAAAAAAAATTTGATTAGCTGGACACCAGTGGCTCACACCTGTAATCCTAGTTACTCAGTAGGCTGAGATATGAAGATCAAAGTTCAAAGCCAGCCCAGGCAGGAAAAGTCCATGAGACTCTTATGTCTAATTAACCACCAGAATACCAGAAGTGGCGCTGTGGCTCAAGTGGTAGAGTGTTTGCCTTGAGCTGAAGAGCTCAGGGACAGCACCCAAGCCCAGAGTTCAAGCTTCATGATCAACAACAACAACAAAATATATATACATAATTAATTTTTAAAATTTTTGAACAAAAATGTCTTCCCATGTGTCTACAAGAGAACAAGAAGGCTACAAGAAAATGGGGGTGCCAAATGAAGTGCTAGACAAGATGCAAGTCTCACTGGCTCCACATGGCATCCCAAAAGCAAATGTTGAATCACTTCTATGTCAAGCACTCTCAGGACTATCTGTGAGCAGCCATACTTGGAAGATTCATTGAATGTGTCAAATGATTACTACAGTCTAAAAACTTCTTGGCCAGTGAAACTGTCCCCATAGTGTCACAGAATGGAAGTTTTCCAATGCCAAGATTGTCATCATCTTAATCTTTATGGAGTCAGCTCTTCTCAGAAACATGCAGGTATATACTTACACACCAAATTCTGTACTCAGTGCCAGAGACTTGGAACCAATTTATGGAGTCCTTACTAGAGAAAGTACTCAGTTGAGAATCTCAACTGACCCTTTATCTCTGAGACCTTCTAATTGTTATAAGCCTCAATTTCTTCCTCTGTCCAATGAAGTTATCTATCTCATAGGATTGATTACAGGATTAAATAAGGTGAACTGAGTGCTGGTGTGTGTAATCCTAGCCACTCAGGAGTCTGAGATCTAAGGATCACGGTTTGAAGCAGCCCAGGCACAAAAGTCCTGGAGACTCTCATCTTCAACTAACCACTAGAAAACCAGAAGTGTTGCTTTGGGTCAAAGTAGTAAAGTGCTAGCTTTGAGCCCAAAGGGGCTCAGGGACAGTACAGGCCCTGAGTTCAAGTCCCATGACCCACAAAAAAACAAAGGTGAAAATTTGTTTGAAAAAAACACATATAAATGGAAGACATTAATACTTATACTGGGGCTGTAATAAATTTAAAAAAATACATATACTGGGGCTGGGAAGGTGGCTCAGTGGTAGAGCGCTTGCCTTGCATGCCTGAGGCCCTGGGTTCCATTCCTCAGCACCACATAAGCAAAAAGAAAAAA
>NW_012267348.1:4195241-4256423 GCF_000151885.1 Dipodomys ordii | reverse complement strand
GGATTGTTAAAGGTAGAAAATCAGCATTGTGGATAAAAGCATTGAAACTAGATATTTATGCTGTAGAATAAAAAAACAAACAACTAGGATAAACAGGGTTATGTGAGGACTTACTAACATTAAGTACATACAGTGTGCAAGACACTATTCTGTTTTATGCAGATATCATTTCATCCCTACACTGACCATTTAAAAATTACCCTAATAGAAAAAAACGCTAACATATGTAGTGTGCCAGGCACCTAACAGGCATGATTTAATCTAATCTTCCTAATGATTCTGATTTGCATCATTTTTCTAACTGAAGATGAAGAACCTAATGTTCAGAGAAGTCAAGCAATTTTCTCAGGGGAAGGTTAGCAAGTGACAAGGCAGAAATTAGAGCCCAAGTCTTCTAGTTCTTTCTCCTAACATCAGTGTGCCTCTTTAAGGTAATGAAGAGGGTAGATTTAGAACTTGTGTCCAGTAGTTAATTAGTTGAAGAGTAAGACAGGAAAAAATGGCCACTTCATTTGGATAACCAACTCCTAGGCTGCAAGAATTTTTAGATAACCTTTAGATGGCCAGCATGTATCATATCTGGTAGATGACAAAAATTAGGAATCACAGGCTTGTCCAAGGGCACACAGGATGCAGCCAAAGTTTATTAAGTGTACATTACATTAAGTGCATTTATCCAAATAATTTCAATCAATCCTTGTAACTACCTTATGAACTAGATACTATTATTATTACCCTCATTCTATCAAGACCTCTTGTATATCACCTTTGTAATAACAATTTAAAAAATGAAAGAATCTGAGGCTCTTCAGGTGAAGTAATTAGGCTTGGGTCACCACACATGGTTCCAATGCTGCCTGAACCCAGATCTCTGTTTTTAATTATGCCATAAAGTCTCTCTAAACTCAGTGGGAGTCCGTCTGTAGGAAGGTGTTTGAAGGTCAGGGGTGGAATAAGGAGAAAATGAACCCCTTGCCTTAAAAAATACCATGTTCCTGTGCACGAAATGCCCTTGCCTAGGCCACCAGACCGAATTCTCTCCTACAGCCAAATGGGAAATAGAAAGTTCAGAAAACGAAAGGCGTGTTTGCAGCCACTCTGCCAAGACTGAACGCGGGCTCCCAACGCCAGGCCCAGACATCCCCTCACCACCGCCACTGTCTTCTGCTAACCAGATTTCACAGCCGGGGTGGGGGGCTCCCCGGACTCCACAGCGTGTGGGGGGGCTCTCGAGACGGGCCCTCAGGGCTGCCTCCCAAAATGTCCTGGCTGGGGCTGGCGGGTCAGAAAGTACCTGCAAGAGGAGGCCGGAGGAGGCCAGCCGAGCAGCCTGGCCCAGCACCTCCCGGCTGCCCATAGCCGCGGCGCCTACACTCCGTCACACGGAAACGCTGCAACCATCTGCTCCGTCGCGGGAAGATTGCGTCACGGACAGACTAGCTTTCTGATTGGTGACTTTGAGGATGCGGGGGCAGAGCGGAAACAAAAAGTCCCTTTGTGTTGGGAGAACCAGCGCGCCTGCGCCTCAAGCTCATCTCTTTTTGATTCGAGTTACTTTATTGTCTCTCACTATCCCAAATAAATTAAGTACTGTGACTAGTGTTAAAAGTCGGTGTTAGCCGAGTGTAGTGGTTCACACCTGTAATCTCAGCACTGAGAGCCTGAAGTAGCAGTACCGTGAGTTCTAGACCAGTCTGTACTAGAGAGAGGAGGGGAGGGGAGGGAGAGTCACCTGGTTAGGGTAGTTGTAAGGATTATAGCAGACAAATCTGGCTCTCAAGAAACTTGAATTCAGCCGGACGCCGGTGGCTCACGCCTGTAATCCTAGCTACTCAGGAGGCTGAGATCTGAGGATCACGGTTCAAAGCTAGCCTGGGCAGGAAACTCCGTGAGACTCTTATCTCCAATAAACCACTAGAAAACTGGAAGTGGTGCTGTTACTCAAGCGCTAGCCTTGAGCTGAAGAGCGCAGGGACAGCGCTCAGGCCCAGAGTTCAAGCCACAACAGGCCAAAAAAGAAAGAAAGAAAGAAAAAGAAACTTGAATTCTAGCAGAAGAGACTGAAAGAACTCCAAGGACAAATAATAAAATTCCACATAGGTATAAGTGCTATGAAAGAATGAAATCAGATAAGATAATACAGGCTCTTGAGGGGGAGGGAGTGGTATTGCTCTGGGAGATGGAGGAAGCTGGGCACCAGCAGCGGTGGGAAAGAGGGGGTAGGGAGAAACAGTGTATTTGCAGAGTAGAGAAAGCTCTGGCAAACTGAGGTATTTGTTGTAATGACTGAAATACTCATAGCCTTGATCTGGGCAGCCTAGCCACTTCATGGACCATGAATTGACAGGAATGATGGTCTCCCAAGCCAGCCTCCTCCAACTCATCTCTGGAGTAGAGTCAGACAAAATCTTATCTATATACTTTTTTTTGCGAAGGGGGGGGGTGCGGGCACAGGCGGGAGCTGGTCCTGGGGCATGAATTCAGGGACTGTGCACTGTCCCTGGGGCTCTTTGTGCTCAAGGTGAGCCCTCTACCACTTGAGCCACAACACCACTTCTGGCTTTTTGAGTAGTTTATTGGCGATAAGAATCTCATGGGCCGGAAACCGGTGGCTGACTCTGTAATCCTAGCTACTCAGGAGGCTGAGATCTAAGGATCATGGTTCAAAGCCAGCCCAGGCAGGAAAAGCTGTGAAATTCTTACCTCCAATAAACCACCAGAAAACCAGAAGTTGTGCTGTAGCTCAAGTGGTAAAACATTCGCCTTGAGCTGGAGAACTGAGGGACAGTGCCCAGACACAGAGTTCAAGCCCCATAACCGGCCAAAAATAATCTCACGGGTTGGCTTTTAACCGAGATCCTCAGATCCTGGCTTTCGGCAGCTGGGAGATGCTGGGCCAGGGAGATACTGGGCCAGGAAGTTCGGTCAGCCTCCTCCAGCCTTCTCCTGCAGGTACTTTCTGACCTGCTAGCCCCAGCCAGGACATTTTGAGCCTAGAGTCTTTCTGGGTTTGGTTGGGGAGAAAGAATTGTGAAAAGAATCCACAAGTCCTGACTACTGACTCCGTATCAGACCTTTGTCTGAGCATTGTACATGCTTGTGTGTATGTGTGTGTTCCTTCATTCAACAGCCTATGAGGTACTGTGGATGAGGAAACGGATGCATAGGAATTTTAAGTCATTCACTCCAACACCATTCACCTAAGGATGGTCCTGGATGCAGATTCTTTCTGACTCCTGCCTTCAAAACAGCTTCTCATAGTGCCAAACTTGAGTGAAAAAGAGGTGGAACACTGTCCAGACCCTGAATTCAAGCCCCAATACTGGCATGTGCACATAAGCTTCTGGTCTTGTCCTAAAGGAGTCCTGAAAGTCCCCATATCTAACACGAGTGTCAATGAGAGAGTAGAGTCTGAGAGGGCTGTGTGGTTGAGCTTTAATAGGCTGGGACATCCCCTTCTCACTGAGCTTCTCCAAAGGTGAAGACTTTGGTTAAAAATATTAGCACAAATAAGGCATAGAACATCCTGACCTTACCTGTTCAGCTCTGGCTGGCAAGTCATGGCCCCATTGACTGTTGCCTGTTTTGTATGGCCTTACTTGTCTAAGTGGTTGAAAAAAAAACTTCCAAAGAATGTATGTGTGTGTGTGTGTGAGCTCCTTTTTGCTCAAGGCTAGTGCTCTACACACTTGAGCCACTTCTGGCTTTTTCTGTGATTAACCGGATATTAGAGTCTTGTGGACTTTAATGCCTGGGCTGGCTTTGAACCCTGATCCTCAGATCTGAGCCTCCTGAGTGGCTAGGATTACAGGCATGAGCCATCAGTGCCCACTTGGCTCCAAAGAATACTTGGTGGTATGAAAAACATATGAAATTAAAAGTTCAATGTCTATGAAGAGTTTATTAAAATCCAACCACACCCACTCATATTTATACATGTTGTCCACAACTACTTTCTTCTATAATAGCTGACTATCTAGACCCACAAAGCTAAAACTATTTACTAACTGGTCCTTTACAGATAAAGTTTACCAGTCCCTGGAGGTCACTGAGCCTGATCTCATGGCATAGAGTAAACAATACTGAATGAATGACTGAATGAAAATCATTTATTAAAATAAATAAATGATGAACCAGAGAAGGAAAATTAAGGGATCCTTCCTGAGGATCATCTAGTTTAAGGAACAAATGACCCCTTGAGCATACCAGACTGAAATTGGTATTCTCAAGGAGCTATTTCCTCCACCCTCCTCCCTGCTTCTTGTCTCTCTGTGCCAGGTGGCCTCCCTGGTAGAAAACGCTGATCTGAACAACCTATTTTATTACAAAACTAGAGAGAAGTACCAGAGCTAGTGCCAAGCCAACTAAGCTCCCAGGAAAGTAGGGCAGAATGGGAAGCTGTCAGTGGGCAGAAGACAGGGTGGAACCTTGAACAAGCTCAGCAGAAGACCTCATCTGGAGAGCTGGGCATGTTCCCACATGGTAGTCACTAGGTGATATGGCATTCTGAGTCCAAGCCTTCTTGTTTGTTTTGGGTTTTTTTGGGGGGGGTCCGGTCATGGGGCCTGAACTCTGGGCCTGGGCTCTGTCCCTCAGCTCTTCAGCTCAAGGCTAGCACTCTACCACTTGAGCCACAGTCCACTTCCGGCTTTTTTCTTTTTGCTTATGTGGTGCTAAGGAATCGAACCCAGGGCCTCATGCATGCAAGGCAAGTGCTCTACCACTGAGCCACCTTCCCAGCCCCATGAGTCCAAGCCTTCTAAGCCAAGGTTATGTGCTACCCAGAGGACTTCCAAGAGAGTACCTCTCTAAAGTCCCAGAGAAGGTGTCTGAGATCCTAATACTCCACAGTAGCTGAATGTACAAGGTCATTTCATGACCTTATTATCACCCCCAGATTATAGACTAGGAAATAGAGGCTCAGTAAGGTGAAGGATGTTGCCTAAGGGCTTGTAAATGGCAGTGCCAAATTGTGAACTGGGCAGTGTGACTCTCAATCCTTTAACCAGGATTAAATCAAAGTGTTCATTGTTACTCTGGTCCCTGGGTTTCACCTCAGCTGTTCTGATTCAGAAAACCTGACTGAGCCCCTGGAAAACTACCTGAAGATGAGTCTTCAGGCACCTTTGGAAAGCTGCCTGCATCTATGAGCTGGAAGCATCTGTCTATCCAAAGCAGGTGAAGAAAGTCCTGAGATTGTCTGTAAGCCTGTTTAGCTCTCAAGGAGTTTTGGTTCTGGGAGCCAGTGGTCATGGCGTCAAGATTTAGAAGCAGTGCCTCAGTAATGAGATCATTGGGTGAGTTCTGTGCTTAGGAAGCTTGCACAGGACAGGCCATGGATCCTGGTCTGTATATGTGGTGGACTGAGCAGCTGAGTAAGAAGCTACAAGTTTCTTAACTTTGCCTGGCTCCTCTGGATTGGTCTATGCATCAGGAAGAGTAGCTTGTGATGTCTACACATCAGCACAATTTGTTTCGATCTGCCGCACTCCAGCACTAGTGCTCTGTGCTAAGCATTCATGAGCCTCAACCACTTCCCTCTGGGGGTTCAGAGTGCCTCTTGGGGAGAACACATTACACTAGGTAGGCTGAAGTGGTTAAAAACTTTCTAAGGGGGCTGGGAATGTGATTTAGTGGTAGAGTGCTTGCCTAGCATGCATGAAGCCCTGGATTCAATTCCTCAGAATCACATAAACAGAAAAAGTCAAAAGTGGGCTGGGAAGGTGGCTCAGTGGTAGAGCTCTTGCCTTGCATGCCTGAGGCCCTGGGTTCGATTCCCCAGCACCACATAAGCAAAAAGAAAAAAGCCGGAAGTGGCGCTATGGCTCAAGTGGTAGAACACTAGCCTTGAGCTGAAGAGCTGAGGGACAGCACCCAGGCCCAGAGTTCAGGCCCCACGACTGGACTCCCCTGCCCAAAAAAAAAGAAAAAGTCAAAAGTGGCACTGTGGATCAAGTGGTAGAGTGCCAGGCTTGAGCAAAAAGAAGCTTAAGGACAGTGCCCTGAATTCAGGGCACTGAACTCCCAGGACTGGCAAAAAAAATTCCAAAGGGTCTTAAAGATTGGGAAACAGATCTTTCTAGCTGGTGCATTAGGGATGTTTTTCAGGTGACTTTTAAAGGGCAAGGAGGCTTGGTCAAACCCAGAGACATGTGAGGCAAATGAACAAATGCAGTGAAACTCAGAGGAGGGAACTTGCTGGGCCTGGGGAAGGACCTCACAGTTGGCTGTGGCTGCCCTCAGGTGCCAAAGTTCTTCTACACACTAGTCTGTGGCCAGTACCAATCGTGGGGTCCTGAGACCAGCAAGTCTTTAGGAGTGGACACAAACGTGACTAACTACAAATTTATGTGCATATGTTCTTGTGCACATGTGTTATGTAGGGAAGATTATGTAGGTCAGTTATGCTTCCAGATAGTTTATACAGGTACTTATGTACCTGCCAATAAATGGGCATGCTTGCTTATTTACATGTATAGATGTGATAGCATGAATGCAAGGTCACATGCATACAGATGTGGAAATCTGGAGATAAACACTTGAGGGTGTGGGAGTGTGTATGCCTGCAAGTATATAAAATGTTGGCAGTATGTTACCTGTAATCCTAGGACAGGAGGACCTTCAGTTAGTTCCATGTGAGCCTGGGCTACACCATGAGTTTAATGCCAACTTGGGCACCATAATGAGACCCCGCCTATCCCCCAAAATGACAGGAGCCTGTGGCTCACACCTGTAATACTAGCTACTCATGAGGCTGAGATTTGAAAATCACAGTTCTAAAGCTAGCCCAACCAAGGAAGTCTGGGAGAGTCCTATCTTCACCAAAAATCCAGAAGTAGAGCTGTGGCTCAAGTGGAAGAGCCAAGCTTGAGCAAAAAAGCTAAAGGACTACATCCAGGCCCAAAGTTCAAGCACAAAAAATTAAAAGTTAAAAAAAGCTAAGTAATTACAACATACTCTGATCTGGAGATCAGCTTCAGACTGGAATCCATAATCCCCATAACTGTAATAATGGCTAGTATTGTAGCCTTTGCTCAGGGCCAGGCTTCAAGTTCTTCTTGTAGCACCTCAGTGAATCTTCTCACCAATCTCATCAATCTTATAATAAAATCTAATCTTAGGAGCTATTATCCCCATTAATAGATTAGGAAATTTAGACTCAGAGAGGTTTAGTGACCTGCTTGAGTTATGCATTCCAAAAGTAGCAGAGCTGGGACTGGCAACCAACTCTAGGGCCTAAGTAGTTCCTCCTTTGCCATTTCCTACAAGCTGCTTTTCAGCTATTTAAAAAAAACTCCTGATAGCCTGGCACCGGTGGCTCATGCCTGTAATCCTGGTTACTCAGGAGGCTGAGATCTGAGGATCGTGGTTCAAAGCCAACCCAGGAAGGAAAGTCCATGAGACTCTTCAATAAACCACTAGAAAACCAGAAGAGGCACTGTGGCTCAAGCGTTAGAGCACTCGCCTTGAGCTGAAGAGCGCAGGGACAGTGCCCAAGCCCAGAGTTTAAGCCCCATGACCGACCGAAAAAAAAAAAAGCTTCTGATGAGGAAATGTCCCTGGCATATTCACAGCTGGCATGGACCTGGCATAGACACTCAGATCTTCTCATACATTGAGTGGGAAGGAACTGTCCCTGGGGCCTGGCTTTCAGGACCCATGGCTACACACATAGAAAGGTCACACAGAGGTAAAATGAAGTAGTCCTTGTTTATCCAACAACCCAAAAAATTTGAGTCAGAGCCAGCTGAGGCCACCAAACTGAGCATGTTGTATATCCTGCCTCTTAGAGCAACAGTTCAGCTTGGAGAGTGGCCCCAGATGCTCCTGGACCAGATTCTAGAAAGTTACTCACAAATCTGTGCCCCTCAAGAGACTAGTGTGGAGCCTGGAACCATGACACCTCTCCTGTCAGCTCTGCTCCAATAGCACCTGAGAGTCTGGTCTTTCTTCTCCCATTGAAGGCTTGTAAATAGAATCCCTCATGTAAAAACAACCAGGTCGCCAGGCACTGGTGGCTCACACCTTTAATCCTAATTACTCAGGAGGCTGAGATCTGAGGATCACAGTTCAAAGCCAGCTTGGGCAGGAAAGTATGTGAGACTCTAATCTCCCAATTAACCACCAGAAAACCAGAAGTGGTGCTGTGGCTCAAGTGGTAGAGTGCTTGCTTTGAGCTGAAAAGCTGAGGGACAACACCCAGGCCCAGAGTTCAAGCCTCATGACTGACAAAACAAAAAACCAAACAACAACAACAATAACAAAAAACAACCAACCAACCAAGTCAGGCAGAACCATTTTTGTTATCTTTGGAGATGGATTGATCTAAATTCAAAAGCTTCTTCGGCAAGTCATTTAGCCTCTTCTAGCCCTTGTTTGTGTTACTGTCTATGAGGGTTTTTGTTGTGTTGCTTTTGTTGCTTCTGCCTGTCCTGGGGCTTGAACTCAGGGCCTGGGTGCCGCCTCTTAGCTTCCCCCTACCTCAAAATTAGCACTCTACCACTTAAGCTATAGCTCCACTTCCAGATTTTTTGATAATTAATTGGAGATAGGAGTCTTATGGATTTTTCTGCCCAGACTGGCTAGCAGCTATGATCCTCAGATCTCAAATTCCTGAGTAGCTAGATCTACAAATGTGAACCACCAGCTCCCAGCTCCTTGTTTTCTTAGCTGTAAAATAGAGATGGTAATAAGAACTTCATGTGGGTTGTAGTGAGAATTAAGTGGGATGGTGCATATGGAAACTTCCACACTGTTAGGCACATAGTATGAATATAGGCAATAAATACAAGCTGTTAGAACCATTTCATCATATTTCCATCTGCAGGGCTAACAACATTTCTCCCTGTGACCTTGGAAAAACATTTCATATTTTTGGACTTCTATCTCCCATTCTCAAATAGATTCTTCTTCTTCTTTTCCTTCTCCTTCTTCTTCTTCTTCTTCTTCTCCTTCTTCTTCTTCTTCTTCTTGGGTCCGGTCGTGGGGCCTGAACTCTGGGCCTGGGCACTGTCCCTCAGCTCTTCAGCTCAAGGCGAGCACTCTACCACTTGAGCCACACGCCACTTCCACTTTTTTTTTCTGCTTATGTGGTGCTGAGGAATCGAACCCAGGGCCTCATGCATGCAAGGCAAGCACTCTACCACTGAGCCACCTTCCCAGCCCTCTTCTTTTTTTGTTTTTTTTTTTGTTGGTAGTGGGGCCTGAACTGGGCTTGGGCACTGTCCCTCAGCTCTTCAACTCAAGGCTAGTGCTCTATCATTTGAACCACAGAGCCACTTCCAACTTTTTTCTGCTTATGTGGTGCTGAGGAATCAAACCCAGGGTCTTATGCATGCAAAGCAAGCACTCTACTACTGAGCCACCTTCCCAGCCCCCAAATAGATTCTTTTCAAGGACCTTCTCCTTCTTTTCTTTCTTTCTTTCCTTCCTTCCTTCCTTCCTCCCTCAAATCATTTAAATATCTTATTGACATATATACTTTTTATTGACATGTACACTTTTTTAAAGTGTACAATTTAAGCTGAGTGCCAGTGGCTCATGCCTGTAATCCTAGCTACTCAGGAGGCTGAGATCTGAGGATCATAGTTCAAAGCCAACTGGAGGCAAGAAAGTCTGTGAGACTCTTATCTCCAGTAAACCACCAGAAACCCGGAAGTGGCGCTGTGGCTCAAGGGGTAGAGCACTTGCCTTGAGCTTAAGAGCTGAGGGACAGTGTCCAGACCCAGAGTTCAATCCACATGACTGACTAAAACAATAAAAAAAACAAACCTGTACAATTTAGAGCCAGGTACCAGTCTCATAACCTAGAATTCTAGCTACTCAGGAGGCTGAGATCTGAGGATCAAAGTTTGAAGCCAGCTAACCTGGGCAAAGAAATCTGAGTCTTATCTCCAGTTAACCAGCAAAAAGTCAAAAGTGAAAGTGTGGCTCAAGTGGTAGAACTCTAGCTTTGAGCTAAAAGAGCTAAGCAAGAACAGGAATTCAAACCTAGTACCAGCATAAAGATAGATAGATAGATAGATAGATAGATAGATAGATAGATAGATAGATTAAGGTGTACAATTCTGTGGGCTTAGAATATCATAGGATTGTACAACCATCACCAATATCTAATTCCAGAACAGTTGCATCATTAAGAATTGTATTTGTGGGGCTGGGAAAGATGCTCAGTGGTAGAGTGCTTGCCTAGCATGCATGAGGCCCTGGGTTCAATTCCTCAGCACCACATAAACAGAAAAAACTGGAAGTGACACTGTGGCTCAAGTGGTAGAGCACTAGCCTTGAGCTGAAGAGCTGAGGGACAACACCCAGGCCCAGAGTTCAGGCCCCACAACCAACCAACCAACCAAAAAAAAAGAAAGAGAAGAAAGAAAAAGAAGAAAGAAAGAATTATATTTGGGCTGGGAATGTGGCTTAATGGTAGAGTGCTTGCCTAGCATGTATGAAGCCCTGGATTCAATTCCTCAGTACCATTGAAACAGAAAAAGCCAGAAGTGGTACTGTGGCTCAAGTGGTAGAGTGTTAGCCTTGAGCAAAAGAAGCTCAGTGACAGTGCCCAGGCCCTAAATTCAAGCTCCAGGACTGTCCAAAAAGAAAATCATATTCATCCAGGTTCCCCTTCTTCCCAGTTCCTGGCAACTTCTTCTAATCTAGTTTGTATCTCTTTGAGTTTGCCTATTCTGAACATTTCATGTATGGAAACACAGATGAGGTCTTTCCTATCTGGATTCCTTCACCTAGCATAATGTTTTTGTAGGCCACCCATGCTGAGGAATGTACTTCATTCTTTATATGACTGAATAGTCTTATACTACATGGGTATTCCTCACTTGCTTTATCTGTTCCTCATTTGATGGACATGTGTGCTGTTTCCACTTTTTGAGAGTTATGAATAATACTGCTATGAACACTTGGGTAGAGGTTTTTGTGTGTACATATGCTTTCAGTTCTCTAGGAGTAGAATTACTAGGTCTTGTGGTAACTCTTTGTTACAAGTTTGGGGAACTACCAAACTGTTTTCCATAGTGGCTATACCAGTTCAAATTCCTACTTCACAATGTATAAAGGGTCCAGTTTCTCCACATCTTTGTCAATACTTATTTCCCATATTCCTGTCATAGACATCCTGGTGTATATGAAGTGGTATTTTAATGTGGTTCTGATTTGCCTGTCCTTTTGACTAGTGATTTTGAACATATTTTCATGCTCTTATTGGCCACTTTTTAGAGACATGTTAATTTAAACCTTTAGCCCATTTAAAATGTCTGATTTTAGCTGACATTTACTGAGAACCTACAATATGCCAATATATCAGAGATTGGGAAACTACACAAAAACCAGGGCCCTGCTTGGAACATGAAGACTTGTGCTGTTCTGCCTCCCAGGGATCTACATAGGAAGGACACTACTCCAAAAATGGAGGATATGTGGACTGGACAGGAACTTTGGGTTTCAGAGGCCCTATGTGCAATCCTCCTTCCCCCAAGGCCTGCCTGGTCTCATCAGACACTACTCTGATCAAGACCTAGCAGCTAGAAGCTGACTGGGTGTGTCAATTATCCAGGCTACCAACAGAACAAGAACCTTGTAGGTATGTACCTTTAGTCTCAGTTTATTTTATTTTACCTTATTTTGCCAGTCCTGGGGCTGGAACTCAGGGGCTGGGCACTTACCCTGAGCCTCTCTGTGCACAAGGCTAGTGCTCTACCACTTGAGCCACAGTGCCACTTCCAGCCTTTTCTGTTTATCTGGTACTGAGGACTCAAACCCAGGGCTTCATGCAGGCTAGGCAAGCAATCTACCACTAAGCCACATTCTCCGCCTTGAAACTCAGTTTAAACCCACCATGACCAGGCCAAGGGCCAGTCACACAACCCCAGTCTTCTCCAGACATCTCTGCAGGGTGAGTGCAGGGGACAATAGACTACTTGGAATGGTATAATAGGAAGACAGAAGGGGTCTGCACTGTCCCTACCGCTACATGTCTTATGCATGTCTCTTGACCTCTATGAGCTTAAGTTTTCTTAGCTATGCAATGGGAGATTTAATGGCACAATCTGTCCAGGTGATTATGAAGTTGAAATGAAGTGATGCATGCATTGGAGCAGAGGAAATGCTCACTAGATAGAAGACATATCTGAGATGACCCATAAATGTTATATTGCCTTATAGAAAATAGAGGTAATTAGGAGTTGGGAGCACTTCCTGCTCTGTAAGGAACAGCTGCCCCGAGGTCAGAGCTACCCACAAAGAATTTCAGAGGCAATCGCTCCAGCTCAGGCTGCCAGGTCATCCTGGAAAGAAAGCCCTCCTGCTTCTGTGGCTTTCTATTCTCCCTCCTGGCATAGCCTCAGCCCTCCCAGCCCACATCATGGCAGCTAAAAGTCTTCTCACTAATCTGCCAAGTTCTTGGCCAAGGGGAAATATGTTTCCAGATAGGGTGAAAATAGAACCCTCTCCAAATATGCTCATTATGGCTAATAAAATAAATAGAACCAGAAGGAAAAAGAGAACAGAAAAGACATCAGAAAGGCCAGGACTGGGCAGCTGGGGTAGATGAGCAGCTGATGGGTGGGGTTTGGGTTTACATAGAAAGGAGTGTGCACAAAATGTGTGTGTGAAACTGAATGAGTTTGTACATGTCTGCATGACTGAATATGTGGAAGGCAAACGTATGTATGTGGATATATGTATGACAATATGTGCCTATATGAGTACGTGCATGCAGATTGGGTATGAAAGCATGTATGTGAAACAGTGCATTTGTGGGTAAGGTGAAAGTGTATCAGCAAATACAAATGTGAATATGTGTATGTAAGCACAGTGAGTGGATGCAATTGTGTGCAAATTAGCATGTGGATATGTATGAGTGAAAATGTGTATGACTATGTGGACTGTATATATATATATATATATATATATATGTTAATGTGCATACATTTATGAGAGTGTAACAGTGAGTTTTATGTGAGAATGTATATGGTGTATATGTTTGTATTTACCTGTGCATGTGAGTATATGTAAGCAAATATATGTGAGTTGTCTGCATGCACATGCTATAGCATGTGTATGTTGATTGAGTCTGAGTGCATATGAACTTGTGTGTATGAATATGTGTGTTCTTGTATGTGGTGTGGTACTATGTGATTTGGGCTCCAAGTCATGTGGTAAAGGAAGTAGCCCCAAGGGAAGTGAGAATTCTTGGGGCTTAGTCACTCATGGCTCAAGCACAGCCAATCTGAGAAACGTTTCAAAATAGATCTGCTAGTGTTTTCTTTTCTTGTTTTCTTTCTTTCCTTCTTCCTTCCTTTTTCTCTTTCTTTCTTTCCTTCTTTCTTCCCTTTCTACCTTCTTTCCTTCTTCCCTCCCTCCCTCCCTCCCTCCCTCTCTCTCTCCCTCTCTCTCTCTCTCTGTCTTTCTTTCTTTCATACCAAACCAATACAGGACACTATCCACCAGCTTTTTTCTTAAGGCTATCACTCGACCAATTGAGCAAAACTTCACTTCTGACTTTTTGCTGGCTAATTGGAGATAAGAGACTTTCCTTCTCGAGCTGGCTTCAAACTGCATTCCTTAGATCTCCACATCCTGAGTAGCTAGGATTACAACATGAGCCACCAGCACCTAACCTTTTTTTTTTTTTCTTTTTGGTCAGTCATGGGGCTTGAACTCTGGACCTGGGTGCTTTCCCCGAACTCTTCAGCTCAAGGTGAGCACTCTACCACTTGAGCCATAGCACCACTTCTGGTTTTCTAGTGGTTTATTGGAGATAAGAGTGTCACGGAGTTTCCTGCCCAAGCTGGCTTTGAACTGTGATCCTCAGATCTCAGCCTCCTGAGTAGCTAGGATTACAGGAGTAAGCCACCAGCTCCCAGCCTGACCTTTTTTTTAGATGGAAAAATTATTGTTTATTTGACAGATAACTTTTGAATCTAATAAAGAACTGATAACTTGTATATATAATAATTCATAACATCTTTACTAAGCACCAAGTGCAATGATTTCTGCCCCAAAGTTATATATATATATATATATATATATATATATATTTATTTATTTATTTATTTATTTATTTATATATTTCCTAGGACTTGAACTCAGGACCTGGGCACTGTCCCTGAGCTTCTTTTGCTCAAGACTAGCACACTACCACTTGAACCACTGCACCACTTCTGGCTTTTTCTGTTCATGTGGTATTGAGGAATCAAACCTAGGGCTTCATGCAAGCACTCTACCATTAAGCCACATTCCTAGCCCAACAGGTATATTTTTAATCAATAAATCTAAAGTTGCCAATCACTGCTTATACTTAGAACGTGATGACCAAATTATTACCTTATATGTAAGTAATGATTGCTTTAAAAGCTTTTCCTGACCAGCACTGGAGGCTTACATCTGTAATACAAGCTACTTAGGAGGTTGAAATCTGAGTATCCCAGTCTGAAGATAGCTCAGGCAGAAAAATCTGTGAGACTATTATCTCTAATTAACCAGCAAAAAGCCAGAAGTGGAGACATGGCTCAAATGGTAGAATGCCAGCCTTGAGCAAAAAAGCCAAGTGAGAGCATGAGGCTCTGAGTTCAGGTCCCAGCATCAACATACAGAGAGAAGCAGGGCACTGGTGGCTCACGCCTGTAATCCTAGCTACTCAGGAGGCTGAGATCTGAGGATCGCGGTTCAAAGCCAGCCCGGGCAGGAGGGACCATGAGACTCCTATCTCCAATAAACCACCAGAAAACCAGAAGTGGCGCTGTAGCTCAAGTGGTAGAGTGCTAGCCTTGAGCTAAAGAGCTGAGGGACAGCGCCCAGGCCCAGAGTTCAAACCCCACGACCGACCAAAAAAAAAAAAAAACATACAAAGAGAGAGAGAGAGAGAGAGCACCCTTTGCTTAAGCCAGGCACAGTGCATCATTCCTGTAAAACCAGCTACTCAAGAGGCAGAGAATGGGAGGATAGTGGTTCAAAGCCAGTCCGGGCAAGAAGGTAGCAAGACCCAATCTAAACCAACAAGCTGGACATAGTGGCAATTTCCTTGTAATGCCAGCAATGCAAAAGGCATAGATGGGAAGACTGGGTTCAGGCCAAGCATGTGAAAAATGTGAAACTCTACCTGAAAAATTACCAAAACATTCGACAAGAAATGTACTCATTACCTTACTCATGTAACTGTAACCCCTCTGTACAGCATCTTTACAATAAAATAAAATTTTAAAAAAATTACCAAAACAAAAAGGGTTGGAGTTGTGGCTTAGCAGGTAGTACACTTGCATAACAAGCAACCCTAATTCCAACTCTAATACTGAGAGAGAGAGAGAGAGAGAGACAGAGACAGAGAGACAGAGAGACAGAGAGAGAAAAAACGTTGTTTAGCCTCTGTATCTAATTGAGGGAATTTGTTGGTCTTAGGCTAGTAATCATAAATACATGTGCCAAATATACATACAAACACACAAAAATGAGCAGGTCTCATATATAAAGGATAAATTAACCAGGTGCTCATTACAGGCTCATGCCTGTAATCCTAGCTACATTGGAAGTTAAGAGTAGGAGGACCACAGTTACAGGTCAGCCTGGGCAAAAAAGCTCACAAGACCCCTTCCCAACCCATAAGTGAGCACAGTGGCACATGACAATCATCCCAAGATACATGAGAGGGTAATATGTAGAGGATCATGGATCCAGGATAGTCCAAGCAGAAGTCTTTGAGATCCATCTTCACTGGAGAGAAACTGGAAGCAGTGATGCACACCTGTGATCCTAGCAATGATGGGAAGTTCAAAGTATGGGATTGCAATTCAGACACATCTCTGGTAGGAGCTAGACCCTACCTTAAAAATAACCAGTGGGAGTCTGAGAAGGTGGCTTAGAGGTAGAATGTTTGCCTAGCATGCATGAAGCCCTGGGTTCAATTCCTCAGTACCACATAAACAGAAAAGGCCAGTCGTAGTGCTATGGTTCAAGTGGTAGAGTGCTAGTCTTGACAAAAAAAGCTCAGGGTAATTGCCCTGAGTTCAAATCCAAGACTGGCAAAAAAAAAATGTGTGAAATACTAGCTGCTTCTACTGTCATGGAACCTTCCTGTTACGCAGTGGCTACGAGTTCCACTAGAGTTACAGCTTGGTAGAATTCTGGAATGCAGGAGGCATGCTGGGACGATAAGGGTCTTAAAGCCCATCTCCCCAAAGATTTCTTGGCATCAATGGACAGATTGAGGCCAAGATCTCAATCTACCCATTGATAGGGTAGATTAAGGGCAAAGGTAGTATTGGAATTGAGGCCTTCTGCATTCTCACCAATGTCCTTGGGCCTCCTACCAACAAACACTTTTTTTTTTTTGTGGGTCATGGGGCTTGAACTCTGGGCCTGGGCACTGTCCCTCAGCTCTTCAGCTCAAGGCTAGCACTCTAACATTTGAGCCACAGCACCACTTCTGGCTTTCTCTGCTTATGTGGTGCTGAGGAATTGAACCCAGGGCCTTATGCATGCAAGGCAAGCACTCTATCACTGAGCCACCTTCCCAGCCCCCTCAGCCCCCCCTCCCCCCGCCCCAACACTTTTGCCTCCCTGCTAACCATTTGCTCATTTAGCAGTTGTTTATGAATGCCTACTAAGAGCTAGGCCCTAAATGAAGCTCTAACATAAAAACAAAACAAAACAAAAAAACGACCTTACCTATAGGAGCTTTCCTTCTGGTGTATGGAAGTAGAGAGTAAACTTATAACAATGATCATGATGATAATTGCAGATCCTAAGTGTCTCAAAGTCAAAAAGGCAGTCCAGTCCCAGGACCATTTCAGTTAGGAAGCCAGAAAGTGTCTCTGCAGGGTGATAATGGAGCTGAAGGAGTCCAACAAGGTGTCTTAATAGGGGCAGATGGAGCAATCAGCTCCAAGTTCAAGAGACCTTGGCCATGCCCCAGATTCCACTCTGATGTGAAGTAATGGAGGAAACTTCTTTTCTGTGGGCAAGAATTCTTCCTCCTCCTCCTTCTTCTTTTTGTTGTTGGTTGTGGGTCTTGAACTCTGGGTCTGGGCGCTGTCCTTAAGCTCGTCCACTCAAGGCTACCACTCTACCACTTAATCCACAGCACCAGTAATTTTTCTGGTGGTTTTTTTTTTAAATAATTGTCTCATGGACTTTCTTACCCAGGCTGGCTTCACACCATGATTCTCAGATCTCAGCCTCCTGAGTAGCTAGGATTGCAGGCATGAGCCACGGGCACCATGCTAGGAATTCTTCAAATTAAAAACAAAGCTGAAGGGCAAGTAGCCTGATGCTTCTAGGGTCCAGGAATTTCTTAGTAGTAATTACTCAGTAGTAAGGTACTGGCAGAACTCTCACCCTCTATTCATGCCCTGAAGCTCTGGTCCAGTCTTTATGGAAATCGCAGTGACCATAGGTACTAAATAATAGTAACTACTGACATTATTTAAGTATTTAGCATGTGTCAGATATATTTGAAATGTTTTAGCAGCATTGTTTCATTTAATGTCCTCAGTGTAATTTAAGAAATGGGCACTGAGCTTACCCCCTACTTTATAAATAAGAAAAATGAGTCGTGTGTGTGTGTGTGTGTGTGTGTGTCGGTCCTGGGGCTTAGACTCAAAACCTGGGCTCTGTCCCTAAGCTTTGGTGCTCAAAGCACTATCATTTGAGTATAGATCCACTGTGGAATTTTTTTATGCTTAGCTAAAGATAAGAGTCTCACAGAGCCAGACTCTTGTGCCTTATGTCTATAATTCTAGTTACTCAGGAGGCTGAAATCAGGATCATGGTTCAAGCTGGACAGAGCAGGAAAAGCTATAAGACTCTTTTTTTTTTTTTTTTGAGTCAGGTCGTGGCGCCTGTACTCTGGGCCTGGGCGCTCTCCCTCAGCTCTTCAGCTCAAGGCTAGCATTCTACCACTTGAGCCACAGTACCACTTCCGGCTTTTTTTTTTTTTTTTGCTTATGTGGTGCTGAGGAATCGAACCCAGGGCCTCAGGCATGCAAGGCAAGCGCTCTACCACTGAGTCACCTTCCCAGCCCAGCTATAAGACTCTTATCTCCAGTTAATCACAGAAAAAGCCAGAAGTGGTGCTGTGGTTCAAATGGTAGAGCACAAGACTTGGGGACAAGGGACAGCAACTAGGCCCAGAGTTCAATCCCCAGGACTGGCAAAAAAAAAAAAAAAAAAAAGTCTCACAGACTTTCCTGTCTGGACTGGCATCAAATCACTTTCCTCAGATCTCAGCCTTCTGAGAATTACACTAGAATTATGCTAGAATTATAAGCATGAGCCACCCGGATCTGGCAAAAAGTAAATCTTATGGAAATGATTTACATAAGGTCACTCCACCAGGAAGGGGCAGAACTGCCATTTGCACCCAAGTCTGTGACCCAAAGATCAGAGTTCCCACGCATAATTCTTGAGCCTCCCTGCCTGACCTTCATGCCTCACTGACATTAGCCTTCCTGGACACATTGCGCTTTGGAATCATCCTAACTGCCCATGGAGCTCCTTCTAACTCAAGCCTCATGACCCGCCAGGAAACCTTCAATTATACATCTATTTACATGGGCATGGAGCAGTATCATTGTCCTAACAACACCTACTATGTGGAGTGATAGGACCTTTATGTGTAAGATAGGTTTTCACAAGAACCCTTCAAGGTCAGGCTTGTGCAGCTCATCTTACAGCTAAGGAGGTAAAAGAACTAGCTAAAGGTCACATGACTATAGGAGATCAGGTAACCTTGCCACAGAGCCTGACTGGCCCGTATGCCTTCCCAAGGGGGTAATGGCCATGAAATCAGTCTGCTTCACCTCATTCAAACCTCAAATTAATGATTCTCTCCCAACCTTAGCCTGTTCAGGGCTCAAATTCATGCCTTAGCAATGCTACAAATGGCAGAAAAATGCCACCTTTGAGGTTACTATCAAATACTTGAAACTTCAAATGTCCAAATGGTAAATGCTAAAGGTTCTCCAGGTCTGTGCCTCACAGCTGTGGAAGAAATAAAACAGCTCTGATCTTTTTTTTTAATTTAATTTTATTTTATTTGTGAACATACTGTACAGAGGGGTTACAATTGCATGGGCAGGATAATGCGTACATTTCTTACCAAGCATTGCAGCCCCAACAGCTCTGATCTTAAGGTAACTTGTTCCTTCAGAGCCTCAGTTTCTCTGTCTGTAAAATGGGGGTATATAGTAACATCCATTTCCTAGGTGTGGAGTCAAGTAAAATCAAGATTACGTATCAGTGTCTGGCACCATGTAGATGCTTAGTAAAGATCTGTGGGTCCATTCCATTGGTGAGTTGAAAGTTAGCTTTAATAGCCTTGAGCAAAAGAGCTCTGGGACAGTGCCCAGACCCCTAGTTCAAGCTCCATGAATGACAAAAAAAAAAAGGAAAAAAGAAAAGAAAGCTTCAAGATTGAGTGGCTGATACTATTTGGAATCTTGATAGTAGGATTGAGATGTCGATTTCCTGGGTTCCCAGGGCATTCCTTAAAGGGCAGGCTTTATAGCCAGTTGTGCATTCAGAACTGCAGCTAAAGGAGGGAAATGTACACTCAGTTGAGAAGTTCCTGCCACAAACACTGGTTGAGAAACATAGTGGGGAAAATCCATCTGACTAATGTCGTAGATTTCCAGGGGAAGCTTGTGCAAGTCTTTCCTTCCTCTCTTTGTCCCTTAGGGTGGCAGCTTCCCCTAATCCTACTCTCTTTACTGTCTATTTCCTGTACATCTTCTATTTCTTAACAAATTCCCTACCTTGAACTCTTTCTATTTGAAATATCTAGAATGACTTCTCTTCTCCTGTTAGAACGTGGGAACAGAGGTTGGGGCCCCTTCAGCATAGGCAAAGATCAGAGCAAGGAAAGGATGTGGAATGGTATGAGAAGAACAGGCTCAGGATGGATTGTTACCTTTCTGGGTACCATGCCGAGGGATTAGACCAAATGGCCCCTAAGGACCTTGCTTGCTGAATCCACAGATTTCCATCTGTTCTGATCTCAATTCTGATTCTGTGTTGTCTTATGATCCCTTCTTATCTCTGGCCTCTATGTGCAACCTGTTTAGTGGATCAGTGAATAGATTAGTGATGTGGTCCAAAGGACCTTGAAAGAAGACCCTGTGTGTTAGCTGGCTTCTCACCCATATAGAGCATGCAACGGGAAAGTTCCACGTAGCAATCTGGTGGCATCACTATCCTTGCTTACCTGACATTTCCATCCTGCTGGTCCAGGTTAGAGCCTGGGCTTTGGGCCTGCTGTAAAGTCTTTATGAGTCCACAGCCATGAGTGCAGCCTTTCTTCTAGAGCCAATTATTCCAGCTGTACATAAAGTTCCAGGCCTGGCTGGGAATGTGGCTTAGTGGTAGAGTCCTTGCCTAGCCTGCATGAAGCTCTGGGTTCAATTCCTCAGTACCACCTAAACAGAAAAAGCCAGAAGTAGCACTGTGGCTCAATGGTAGAGTGCTAGCCTTGAGCAAAAGAAGCTCAGGGACAGAGCCCAGGCCCTGAGTTCAAGCTCCAGGACTGGCCAAAAAAAAAGAGTTCCAGGCCCTCAGGAGCCCTTTTCCCTCAGAGCAACAAGAGGTACTTCCTGGCCTGGGTGGTCCTAGGTGTCCACTTGAGGGTACCCCACACCCCTCCCACTGTAAAGTCTCCTCCTTTCTTCCTTTCTTAAAAAAATGTTTCTAGAAAGGACTAGTTTCTAGAAAGTTGTTATAAAGAGACTCTAAGAGAGATGCAGACCATGAGAGATCACTGGTCTGTCTCCCTCCTCCAGGAGCCAAGTTAGACCCTTCCAAGAGTTCTACCGACTGACAACTTCCAACCTGAGCAGCTTAAACACACTAGAGCTCACACTAACACTTCATAGACGTTCTTTAAGAGATGAGGTGTGCTACAACAGACAGGCTGTCCTAAAATTGCACTTGGCAAACATCTCATGAAACACACAGGAATTTCAAACCGCTTGTGATGTAACTGAGTTCAGACTCTGTGCCCTGTGATCTCAATCTATACTTCAAAACACTGTTCTATTGTTAGCCCCCTTTTAACAGGGAGAAACAAAATACCCAGAATGCTGTGCAAGGTCACACAGCCAGGGAGCACCAGGGAACTGTTGGTTCTGCTTCTGCCTCTTCCTTTTACTCCTGGATTCCTGGTTCTCTCTCTCTCTGTGGTCTGTGGGGGTGGGGGTGGGGTGGGAGTGGGGAGGGTGGAGACTTCAAGGCTGTGGGGCTTGAGTCTTGTTGGAAGAGCTCAGAACTGCCTAAAGGTCTGATCTTCTGGATCACAGTCCTCCTTCTGCTAATATCCTGGGACTCCTCCCAGGGTAGAGCTGCAAGGCATATGATTTACCTGCCAGGAGCCCAGCACTAGGACAACAAACATTATAAATCATCAGGAAGCTAGTGTAAATAATTTATAACCAAGACAGTAAATAATGAAGCTCTTTGGACATGCCTTGACCCAGTTCACCTGTCCCACATCTAGTACCTAACATAGCCTGGACATTTCTGCTGCCTTGTATTTAAATAAATGCTGTAACTCAGTGTTGTACATTTACTCTCTTTGCTGCCCTTTTCCTACTCTTTCAGGAGTTACTTGTGCAGAAAGCCTTTTTTGAAATCTCAGTGGGTTCAGGGTCTTTGGCTTTCATGGTCTGTGGATGTTCCCTTCTAGACTTTCACTCCATGTGGTCATTTTTTTACTGTTATGATGATAGTCTTGTCAGTTCTCCAAGAGACTAACAGCTCCAAGACAGCAATCATCTCCTGGAAGCCAAGTGAAGAGGTTAGTGTATACTAGATGCTCAATAAATAATAGGGAAGGATTAGTCTTTTTTTTTTCTGGCAGTAGAGATTATGCCCAGGATCTTGTACAAGACTCTACCACTGAGCCTTGTTTAACTTTTAAGTAAATATGGGAGACCAAGTATTATTTTGTTTGTTTTTATTTCATAGGAAAGAAAATTAAAGCTAAATTGGCAGGGGCAAGGTTGGGATTGAGCTCAACCTACCTCACCCAGCTCTTAATACTTTCTCATGAATCTCTATCTGGGAGCCAGACACTAGTGGCTCATGCTTATTGTCCTAGCTAATCAAAAGACTGAGATCTGAGAATCATAGTTCAAAGCTAGCCCAAGCAAGAAAGCCTGTGAGACTCTTAGCTCCAGTTAACCACCAAAAAGCTAGAAGTAAACTGTGGTTCAAGAGCACTAGCCTTAAGGGAAAAAAAGCTAAGGGATAGCACCTAGGCCCTGAGTGGAAGCTCTAAGCCTTGAGTTCAAGCCCTAGTACTGACACCAAAGAGGGGGAAAGAAGAAGGAAAAGGAGAAGGAAAGGGAGAAGGAAAGGGAGAGTAAGAGAGAAAGAGAGAAGGAGGGAGAATTTGTCTCTTTCCCCTGCAGACCTCAAGCATCTTGAGTCAGGGACACTCTGTTTTTGTTCAGGGAGGTGGACTCATGTCCACAGCTCATGGACTCTGGTACCCAGCGAGTGTTAATATACTTGTCTGAGTGGTTGGAAAAGACAAAGAAAGTTGGGTCTCGTTCTCTACCTCATGAGTAGTGAGCACCTTGAACAGTGAGCAGCTCAGGAACAGAAGTCTGGACCAGGGGTCTTTTGAACTCTGGAATCCAGAGCAACTCTGCACAGACTTACATCTAGGAGAGCTCCAGATAAAGACATGGAGATAGTTGTGGAAGCTGCCTGGTGGCATTGCACTATTTTAGAGCTGAGAACCTAACCAGGCTATTGCAGCCTTGCAATAGGAACCTGAGACAAGAAGATACATGATCCTATTTGTCTCTCCGCGGCCCCCCTCCCCCCGTCCTGTGTTAGGTATTGAGAATGAGGACAAAGAAATCAGGGCACAGGCAGTGTGAGGTGGGCCAGGACAAGGACAGCATTGCACAAGAAGCCCTAGCTTGATCCTGGCCTCAATCCTCAGCAGCAGGTGGAGTGCAGAAGGGAGAATAAATGGATGTCTACTGATGTGAAAGTTCCAGCTGGTTGCCAACAGCCCCTGGAGCTGTATTGAGAAAGATTCTGAGAAATCTGGTGATCAGTTAGCAATGTCTGCTTCAAGCACAGAAGTGAGCTACCGTGCTAACCCCTCTTCCACATCTCAGGCTTCAGCACAGAGCAGTGACTCAGTAAAGATTTATGGAATCCTTGTTGATTAGAAATGAGGTCTGGGCAGAGCTCATCTGGAGATACCATTAACTGTAGAGAAGAAAAACATGAACACGTAGTCTTTTCAGTACTGTAGCATCTACAAGATCCAAAAAGAGAACAAGAGAAGAAAGTGGGACAGAATGACAGATAGCAATCTAGAAGTTAATTAGATGCCCATGAGAAGTTCTTGGCAATGTGGACTAAGACCCTTGGACCTCACAAGTCAGTGGGGACTAGGAGTTTTCCAAGGCAAATTCCAGAGATAAATCTTGGCAGGGGCCCAGCCAGTGCATTCCTGTATTTCAGGAAGCAGGGCTCAAGTTTTCTATTCCTAGTAGACTCAGGCACCTCTGCTTGATCCAGGACAATGCAAGGAGCACAAAGAGATCCTGAATGGTGATCCCAAGTGAGGGAGTAGGGTTCTTATTCAGAGGAAAGACAGGTAGGAGGTGGGTTCCAGGGAAAGGGCATAGCATGCCCTTATTTCCTCCAGTTTATTATCTCCCCCAGACAGCAGCCCATACTGCCACACAGACAGGTCTTCACAAGTCTTTACAACCAAGAGAAAACACAAGGGAAAAAACACAGTCTCTCCCCTGCCAGCTGCAGTCACTTACTTGTCTCATCCAGGCCAGATTCATGCATACTCCTGTCACTGGCCTAGAACTCTGTCCTGAAATTCAGAGCAAGTTGGGGGTCTAAGACCCACTTTGGGCATTTCCCTGCTCTGTTAATATGCAAACTTTATTTAGACTTCTTGGGCCTTGGTTTCCCCTCTGACAAAATGGGATAAATAGTGCCTACAACATTGCCCATTCGATGGGCATTGTAGGTAGTGAACCATTGATATATGGGAGCTGGAACTAGTTCTTACTAAGATCCTTACTAAGATTTGAGACCAAGCTATGTTCTCCATATCCTCTATAGAGCCTAGATTCTGTACAAATACTAGGGAACCCCTGCCAGGATTAGCAGGCATGTGGACTGGTGGAGGCTCTAGACTTGGGGGTTTAGGATGGTCTGACCCTGAAGGGCTAGGAAAGAATCAGAGAGAGAAGGCAGGGCTCCCTGCACTCCTGTAGCCCTGAGTTCCCTGAGCTCTGAGCTGTGGGCAGAGCTGACCATTCTAGGTCACCTATAATTACCTTTCAGCAGAGCTCTGCAATACTGGGTGGGGACAGTAATTTTTGGGTTTTATTTTGATGTCCAGACAGTGTCCTAGGGCAGCCTCATGCCAGCTGACTGCTGTCAGATAGGGACAAAGTCTGATTTCTTTTTTTGGGGGGGGGAGGGGGTCCAGTCGTGGGGCCTATACTCTGGGCCTGAGCGCTGTCCTTCAGCTCTTCAGCTCAAGGCTTAGCACTCTACCACTTGAGCCACAGCACCACTTCCGGCTTTTTTCTTTGTGTTTACGTGGTGCTGAGGAATCGAACCCAGGGCCTCATGCATGCAAGGTAAGCGCTCTACCACTGAGCCACCTTCCCAGCCCCAAAGTCTGATTTCTTTAGAAAGGCACATTTCAAAGCAAGCTGATCTTTTTGCTGTTGTTGTTATTGGTTGTGGGTCTTGAAATCTGGGCCTGAGTGCTGTCTCTAAGCTCTTCAGCTCAAGGTGAGCACTCTGCTACTTGAGTCACAGTGCTACTTCTGGTTTTCTGGTGGTTAGTTGGAGATAAGAGTCTCACGGATGCTCCTGCCGAGCTGGCTTTGAACCTCGATCCTCAGATCTCAGTCTCCTGAGTAGCTAGGATTACAGGAATGAGCCACCAGTACCTGGCTCAGGAAGCTGATCTTTAAGTGCAAGGTCCAAGTCTGCACAGACTGCTTTTGCCCATGCCTGGGGGAGTGGTGTAAGAGGCTGCTCTGGAGAACAGTGTGGAGCATGCTTCTCTAGCGTGGGGTTTCCACTAGTGGGGTCTCAACTCTAGTCTTCTTCCACTCTGTCCCCTTCCTTTCTCCCCTGAGCCACACAGGTGTTGGTTTAACTTGCACTGAAGTGTCACGGAATAAGGACACCTCAAAGGCAGCTCCTGAGTCTTAGCCATGTCTGAGGTCACAAATCCTTGCTAACTTGTACCTAGCATACTAAGGGAAGAATCCATACCCATATTCATCCTTGTACATTCACCCATCAACCATGGCCAGAGTGCCAAATGGGGGGGGGGGGGAAGATAGTGACTTTCCATTTAAAACTCCCTCATCCTAAAGCAGCAAAAGAGGTGGAGACCCCCAGGAGTGAGGCTCTGGATAGAGGCAAGAATTCCTTGCAGAACCAGTGCTAATGGACACATGGGCATTGGTATAGGTGAGCCTGCCCTGAACTACTTAATCACATATTATTGCTCTCTGCTCTCTTGCATGTACTTGCCTGCAGCATCTGACTCCTGGCAGAGCTCAGGTATCTGCAGATTCCAGAGGGCTTCCAGAGCCAGTTCTCCCCAGCCTTATCCAAAGTTCAGGGGAAAACAACAAACAGAAGGTCAACATATATTGTGTTGTCTTGGCACAGGGATGCTACCATAGGAAAGCTGGTCTGCACTAAATACGTAACTGTATATCAAATCCACACAGAGCTCTGTGTGTGTGTGTGTGTGTGTGTGTGTGTGTGTGTGTGTGTGTGTGTGGTGGCAATGGAAAATGACAAGGGAGGAGAGGACATGACACTGAAGGAGGTAACAGGCATACAAGATCTAAGCTCAACTGCCAGAACAATGGCACCTGGGAATTCAGAGACCCATGAGCACCATTCTAGAATTGACAGTAGACTAAAGATATAGCTCAATGGTAGCCCACTCTGTGTGGGTAGGATATGCAGTTAGGTATTCAGTGCAAATCAACTTTCCTGTAGTGGCATCCCTGTGCCAAGACAGCATTCAATATAGGTTGACTGTGTGTTGTTGGTTTCCCTGAAACCTAGATGCTTGCCTAGTACGCATGCATGGGGCCCTGGTTTGATCCCCAGAACTACAGGAAAGAGAGATGGAAAAAAAAAGAAGGAAGGAAGGAAGAGGAGAGAGGGAGGGAGGGAGGGAGGGAGGAAAGAAATAAGGAAGGAAGGAAGGAAGGAAGGAAGGAAGGAAGGAAAGATTGAAAATGAAGGAAAAAGTGATGGAAGGAGGAAGGGAAGGAAGGAGAGAGGGAGGGAAGAAAGGTTGATTGACAGTGAAGGAAAGAAAGATTGACAGTGAAGGTCTTCAGGATGGTCTAAGAACTCTCCCATCACATATACATACTCACATCTTCCTCCATGAGTCACACAGAGTCTACTTCCAGAGTCCCAGTAGACTATCATTAAGGGATGAGCCAGCCAAGCTCTCTGAGCATAGGTCAGAAGGGCAAAGACTGTGGAAAAGGCTCTCTGGTCTCACACACATGTTGCCATTTGTGTGGGCACCTGTTATGCTCCTGGAGCAGGCTGTAGTCAGCCTCAGGCACTTCTTGTGACTAGGAAAGATATGTGGGCAGGTAGCGATACTGGGTCCTGAGTTTTGGGCATGGACATTGCCTGTGGGGCAGGGTACTTGGTCCCCTACCCTGTTGGCCCCGTAAGATACAGGAAGCATGACACGTCATCATAATGCACTTGTTCCAAGTGCCTAGTACACTTACACATGTCATCAGACATGTTTCTTTTGCTTAAGTTGTCTTCCTTCCAGGTCTCGTTCCTTCTAGTTTCTGCTTGGAAAACCCTTTTCCATAGCCTTGTTTCTCATTATCCTCAGTATAGGGCCAGGCTCCTACAGAGTAGCTTAGGCCACTGAGTATGCTTCTCCCCATATGGTCCCTGGGTGCCTGCCAACAATAACCAGCCCCCTGTGAAGCCTACACAAGCCTCTTAGGCAACTTTCCTGTTCCCTAGAATCAGCTATGAATGCAGCAAGTTTGTTACCCTTATACCTCTGCAGGCCTCCCTCTTCTTCCCGCCCTGTTTCTTCTGCCTGTAGTGACTTCCTAAATAATTCCTTCTGGTTCTTCCTGGACTGGCTCCAAGGGCATCATTTTTCCACAGAGCCTGCCCAGCTTGGTCAGTCCTAGCACAAGTCCTGGCACACAGTGGGTGCTTGTTAAGTGATTGCAGGATGGAAAGAACAATGACTTTAAGTTACATTCTTGGCTCTATTGGAATTTGTTGCTGGTCAGTTGCTTTGCCTCTTATGATCCTAGTCTCCCCATTCAGTAGGCCCTGATGGAACCTTAGAATACATGGTTTGCGTTAAGTTTCAAGAGCCTTAGACAATACAGGCTCCTTCAGCCCAAATGAGCTTCCCTGTCCTGCTTTTTTATTTTTGTGCCAGTACTGAGGCTTGAACTCAGGGTCTGGGCCCTGTCCCTTAGCTTTTTCTGCTCAAGGCTGGCGCTTTACCACTTGAACCACAACTCTCTTCCTGACTTTTTGGTGGCAAATTGGAAATAGATTAACAATTTTCCTGCCCAGGCTGGCTTCAAACAGTAATGTTCAGATCTCAGTTTTCAGAGGAGCTAGAGATAGCCCTTATTTATGGAGTGCTCATTCTGATTCAGGTACCAGTTCATACCTCCTGTTATCTGATCTCCAAGTCTTAAGATGAGCTACTAATAATGATTTTACAGATAAAGAATTTATAGCTGGGGGGGGGCTGGGAAGGTGGCTCAGTGGTAGAGCGCTTGCCTTGCATGCCTGAGGCCCTGGGTTCGATTCCTCAGCACCACATAAGCAAAAAGAAAAAAGCCGGAAGTGGCGCTGTGGCCCAAGTGGTAGAGCGCTAGCCTTGAGCTGAAGAGCTGAGGGAGAGCGCCCAGGCCCAGAGTTCAGGCCCCATGACTGGACCCAAAAAAAAAAAAAAAAAAGAATTTATAGCTGGGAAAGGAAGGTAACTTGTCCAAGATCACACAACTCTCCCCCAGGGCCCTAAGAGATTCCTGATCTTGGCCACTCCCCTTTAACACAACCCGTAAGACTAAGCCCTTTCACTAACATATCCTGACTCTTGAGAATCTCTGGTTCTGGGGCCTGAACTGCCCTGTGCACTGAGGACCCCTCAGGCATAGGGAGGAGAAGCCAGGACCCTGAAGGGCAACCATTTAGGCGTGTGGCAAGAGGGAAGTTCCAGCCCAGGACCCATATAGGAAGAGGAAAACAGGTACCTGACTTCCTAAATCTTATTGGAATCCATCTTATCTTCTAGCAGGACCAGGGGTAAAATTCAGGTGGCCATCTGTTCCCCCAGAAGCTTTTACAGAATGTCAGTCCTTGTTCCAGTTTCCTGAGAAGTTGTCCTAGCCTTGCCTCTGTCTGAACCATTAAGCAGTAGAGCCAAACTCCGTTATGGTATCCGTCCTTTGTGCATGGAAGAGGCAGGGTCACTTGGTATCACCTGTGGACAAACACAAGTGCCTCAGTCTCCTGCCACAACCTGTGTGACCTTTATCCAAGCCTCAGTTCCTCGTCTGTGGGGTGGTTGAGAATAGTTGTTTTACCATGGGAATAAGCAATTAGACAGCAATTAGCTAGCTCTCCTCTCACTTCCTCAGACATCTAGGGCTCAGGCTAGGGGTTGGCAGTTGGGTAGGGATGGATCAAGTGGTAGATTGAGATGAGCTCTTCAACTGCCCTTCGGATGGAGGATGTATTTTACTCTGAGTTAGCGTAGAGTAGGCTCCCTTGAGGATGTATATCTAAGCTAGGACTCATGGAGACAGAGGTGCTATCTAGGTGTGGTGTGCCAAGCAGAGGGAACAGCAAAAGCCCAGAGGTGAGATATTGTGAGGACTGTCTAGGATTTGAAGGCTGGTTGGGGAGGAAGCAGGGGATGAGTCACATAGGCAGGACAGGACTTGGCCCCACTTGTGAAAGATCCAGGGTCAGCCTCAGGGCTGAGTAGTGAGGAGTCCTTGATACTTTAGGAGTTTTGTGTGGCTGCTGTGGAGAGGGAGGGCTTCTGGGATAGAGAAGAGGAATCCTGGGTAGATGGGACTGCAGATGGCCAGACAAGAGACAGACCCTGGTAAACCAGGCCAGCATGGTAGCAGTGGGACAATAAATAAATAAATAAATGGGTGGCAAAGTCAAATAAGGAGGCTGAGGAAGGAAGCTGGGGAATTGCTGGGGTAGGGACCATCATGGGGACAGAAGCAGAAGACTGCCCAATGCAAGCATGATCTTTTCCCACACACCCTCTATCTTGGAGCAAAGCTTGTGCCTGAGGGGATAAAAGTTCATGTTGCCTTCCTCTCTACTATGATAAGTCATGCATAGCCATGCAGCACCCCCACAGCAGCTCCCACCTGCCTTTTTTAAGACAAGCTGGGTGCTGGTGGTTCATGCCTAGAATTCTAGCTACTCCGGAAACTGAGATCTGAGGATCACAGTTCAAAACAAGTCCAAGGAAGGAAAGTCTGTGAGACTCTTGTCTCCAATTAACCACCAAAAAAAAAAAAAGTCATAAGTAGAGCTGTGGCTCAAATGGTAGATCACTAGTCTGGAGCAAAAGATGTTCAGGGATAGTACCCAGGCCCTGAGTTCAAACCCTAGAACTGGCACCAAAAAAAGAAAAGTATGAGAGATAGATGTGTTTTTGGAGCCTGTGGGAGGATTCCAATGGCTGATGTGGAAAGAGAACCTGAAGAACAGGAAGGACTACAGTATACCTCTGTTACTCCTTTCCCTGCTGGTTTCCCTGTGCATATACACCAGTTGGTACCTCAGCACACACACTTGAACCCAAAGTCAGGTTCCACAGAATAATCTTACTATGGCCTCTTAAAACCTAGCATAATTCTGGGTGCCTGTGGCTCACACCTGTAATCCTAGCTACTCAGATGGTTGAGATCTGAGGATAGCAGTTCAAAGCCAGCCCAGGCAGGAAAGTCTGTGATCACCAGAAAACTGGAAGTGGCACTGTGGTTCAAGTGGTAAAGTGCTCGCCTTGAGCTGAAGAGCTGAGGGACAGCACACAAGCCCAGAGTTCAAGCCTCACACCCACACAAAAAAACAACAACAAACAAACACCTAGCACATGGCAGGGCACTGGTGGCTCATACTTGTATCTTAGCTAGTCAGAAGGCTCTGAAATTTACAGCCCAGGCAGAAAATTAACCAAAAAGCCAGAAATGGAGCTCTGGCTCAAGTGGTAAACCACCATCCTTGAATGGAAAAAAAAATCCCTCCTTAACCTTCCAGTCTCAAAAGAGGTACCCCAAGCTTAGGAGCAGCTCCTACACAGGGAAGCCATTCTTTCACTTTAGCCAGCAAGACCAGCAGGATTACTCTGACAACATGAAGGACCTACAGAAGACATCTGCGGGAATTTCCCAGGTATCCAGGCTATGAAAGTAGGTTGAAAGCCTTTCATTGCTTTCACAATTCCCTCAGATGCAATCCCAGATCTCCTTTGCATTTGGAGATTCCTGTGATCCTGGACTTGGTACTGGCAAAGACCTCAGTTTCAGAGCCCATCTTGGGATGTCTGATGTGGCCGAATGTCAGATGTTGGCTCAGTTCTCTCCCCATACAGAACCTACATGAGAGTTTAGGTTCTGTCCCCCAGACCCCAAATTCTATCCCAGATATTACATTTTTTTTTTGTCGGTCGTGGGGCTTGAACTCTGGGCCTGGGCACTGTCCTTCAGCTCTTCAGCTCAAGGTGAGTGCTCTACCACTTGAGCTACAGCGCCACTTCCGGTTTTCTGGTGGTTTATTGGAGATAGGAGTCTCACAGTCTTTCCTGCCCGGGCTGGCTTTGAACCGTGATCCTCAGATCTCAGCCTCCTGAGTAGCTAGGATTACAGGTGTGAGCCACCAGCGCCCGGCTCAGATATTACATTTTTATCCCTACACCATCCTCTACTTCCTTTGCATGATTGCTTTGTACCCACAAACCCAAGGGACTGACTTGGGAACTGGCTGTTTGTGGCCCCAAGGGCTCACCATTCTTCCTGGCCAGTGACCTGACCTGCCTAGGCATCACAGCCAACATGGCCACAGCCTATACCCACAGAAGCCTGTGGGCAAAGGCAGGCCCCAGGCATGTGAAAACCGTGGGGTGGGCAGCTTCCTGAGGTTGAGACTCATCCTCTTGAGGAGGCTCCTCCCCTGTTAATCTCTGCTCACTACCAGCTACTGGCATTGTTGGAGGGAGCATGTCTCTGCCAGGGAAGTTCATGGTCAAGAAGATGAACATGATCAGCCCAGCTGACTGTTTCTAGGATTGGTCACGGGGCTGGTTCCTCTGCATCCTACCTTTTAATCTAGCTTTCGGGCATCCCCAAAGGCATGGGGAATTTACTGATAAGAAAATGGAGGCTGAGAGGTCTGGCACTTGCTGCACATAACCAGTCAATATGGAAGCTGCAGGTTAGCTCTTTCTGGCTTGGAGTCTCTGCCTCTGTACCCTTCTTCAGGACAGGCCCTGAGCAGCCTGGAGTGGCTGGGCTTTTGGATAGAGACTCCCTGCAGAAAGGCCATTGTATGGGACCTTGTTAGAAGCTAAAAGCTTGATGAAAAGGCATTCCAGGGGCAAATCACAGCCTGAGCAAGGTCAAGTCTTGCTGGGTAGTTGTGAAGGTGAAATGGGGGTTGAGCATAAGTGTCCTGGTGCCCCCAGGGCTTCTCCTACCTCCTGAGGACTTGGGTGGAGGCTGCTGGCTATGCCTGAGCCTTGCTCAGGCTCTGCTGGTCCAACTGGTTAAACCACTTCTTCTGGGTACTACCTGCTGCTCACAGCCTTGCCAAGAGATATTGGTGAAACCTGGGTGGAGTCTGTTAGGGGCCACAGTTCTCCTTCCTAGTTTCAAGGCAAAGATGAATGGACCTCAGGATGCTCTGCTCTGTGTCTGAGGGATACACAGCCACCTTCATAAAGCTAATCTTGACTGTGCCATCAAGAACAATTTTTGTGGGGCTGGGAATGTGGCTCAGTGGTAGAGTGTTTGCCTAGCATGTATGAAACCCTTGGTTCGATTCCTCAGTACCACATAGAAAAAGCTGGAAGTAGTGCTGTGGCTCAAGTGGTAGAGTGCAAAAGAAGCTCAGGACAGTGCCCAGGCCTTGTTCAAGCCTCAGGACTGGCAAGAAAAACAACAACAACAACAATATTTGCTGGGAGCTGGAGGCTCATACCTGTAATACTAGCTACTCAGGAAGCTGAGATTTGAGGATCCAGGTTTGAAGCCATCCTGAACAGATAAATCTTATCTCCAAATAATGAACGCCCCATCCCCTAAATAAGCTGGAAGCCAGGAGATGGTGGCTCATGCTTGTAAGCCTAGCTATTCAGGAGACTGAGATGTGCAGATTGCAGTTCAAAGCCAATCCAAGCAGGACAATCCTGTGAGACGGTTATCTCCAATTAACCACAGAAAACTGGAAGTGGAGCTGTAGTTCAAAAATGGTACAGTGCTAACCTTGAGCAAAAGAGCTCAGGGACAGCATCTAGGCCCTGAGTTCAAGCCTCATGACTGACAAAAAAAAAAAAAAGCTGAAAGTGGAGCTATGGCTCAAGGATCAAGAGTGCCAAACTTGAGTGAAAAACTGAAGCAAGAGCACAAGGTCCTGAGTACAAGCCCCAATAATGGCACCAAAAATAAACAAACAAACAAACAATTTCTAACATGCAGTAGTAGTGTAGAAGGCAGGTCTGTCTGGAGAGATTAAATGATCTGTGCAATTGTTATCTTCCCTATTTGCTTTTGTTATTTTTGGGACAGACTCTCACATTTTCTTCTGGATCAGCCTGTGACATGAACATGCTAGCTATGCTTCATGACTAGCTGGGAGGACAAATGCCCAGCCACTGGTTGAGCTAGAGTCTCTAACTTCTTTCCAGGCCTGGCCTCCAATGTGATCCATCCCCTCTGGGCCTCTCAAGTAACTGAGATTAGGGGTCTTGAGCCACCCGGCCCCGTCCCTTTTTCTAAGTTTCTGTGACTCATTCTCCACCTCTCATCCCGTCCAGCGCCTGGCCCTCACAGTCCTGTTTCCCAGCTAGAGGGTGGACTTTAGTGCCCTAGATGACCCTCACCCTCGGTGCCGTCCGTGAAACGAATGTGCTTCCATCTCTGCGCCCAGAAGGGCAGGGGAAGGGCAGCCAGGCGGAGAGGTAGCTGCGCCTCTACAGCCGCCAGGTGGCTGTGGACCCGGGAATAGAGCCGCGTCCTTTATAGTCCGGCGGGTGTCACGTGGCCGGCGGGCGGCTCCGCCCCGGCTCCGCCCCGGCTCCGCGGGACTTCCCTGGGGCGGGGCCCGCTCCGAGTCTCGGGCGGGGTTGGTACCGGTGCTGGGGAACCGTGCCCGCGGGCTTGGAGGCTGTGCACCGGGCTGAACCCGGGTGAGAGCCCGGCTGTGAGGTACGAAAAGAGGGCGTGTGTGGCGCGGGGACCCTGGGGGTGCCTACGTGTCTTTCCATTCTCCCCCCCCAAGTCGAAGAGGCGCGCCCTCATCCCAGTTTCAATGGGAGAAACTGGATTCCCTGAGAGACTGAGGCCCCCGTGGTGGAGCTTGACCCGGCGGCCAGTGAGGCTCCGGGTCCTCCCAGCTGTTTCTGCTCTTCCCCCGTCGGCTGGTGTTGTGAGACCTGACAAAGCAGAGCTGACCTAAGAACAGGAGACTAAGGAAAGGTGAGGAGGGCCTCCTTCGGTCTCTCTCTAGCTGTCGTGGTGATCATCTCCAGCACCAACACTTCTCTTCCTCACCCCTCCTTTGTGGATGGAGACTGAGGAGCCCCCAAAGGAGACACAAGTTGGCAGGAGCCGTGCTGTCAGAGGTGTAGGGCTCTGGGGCAGGCCAGGGCTGCACACATGACAGCTGTAGGAGAGCCCTATGCTCCATTCCCTCCAATAATTTGCTCTGTCTCCCCAAGGACTTCTCTCAAGTTACACCCAAAACATAAAGTTAGGGAGAGAACCTAGAGATTAGCTTAGCCTTGCTAACTTTGTGTTTGGCATGGGCATCAACACAAGTTTTATCAACTCCTGAGGTCATTATTATTAGCATATTCATGTCACAGATATGAGCTCCTGGGACATAGTAATCACAAGTCCAGGGCATAGTCCTTCAACACCCTAGCCTGACCCTTCCCTGTCTGTGACACTGCCCAAAAGGTCATGGCCTTCTAAGTCTGTCATTACTTGGTGACTGAGGCTGAAATCCCTGATTGTGACAGTACTGGTAACCTGCATGCCCAAGTACCCTTCCCACCACAGCTACCTCCAATAGCACCCTTCTAGGCTCTGCTGTTCCCAGCAGTTGCCCAAGTGCCTCATCCCTGCATTCCTGTGCCTTCTGCCCCAGAAACATGAGCCTGTTCTCCCTTGGTCAAGCCAGTTATCTGGGTTTTATAAAGATAGCCCTAGAAGAAAAGCTTCAAGGACCAAGAGAAATAGAACAAGAAACAGTGTCCAGGACAAAGACCAAAACTTGACAGAAATCAAATGGAGGACCCTGTCTTGCCTTCAGCTGGGTCAGCCTTAGGGACAAAAGGTGGACTAGGCCTTTTCCAGGTTGCTTGGCTGAGTCTTACACTTCCTATTTAGAGGTCTTGGGACTCATCATGTTTGTGTCCTTTGGATGTGGTAGGATGGCAGGGGTCAACTTCCTCTCCTTGGACAAACCATCCAGAAAGTCCACACAGGAACAGCCCTGGTTAGATCTGTCCAGTTGTAGTCACAGTTGTTTCATTGTCTATACACATGTGTTACTGATATGAGCTTGGGGATATACATGTCATGAGAGAATTTCAAATACTCTTTTAAGGCTGATAGCCTTCTGACCTGGCATTATGACCATGAGTAACCCAGACCAATGTGGACCAAGCCCTTACCAGGTGTCCACCTTTGATGAAGCTCTGTAAATATCGCCTCACTTAGTCCTTTTTAGGGGTGAAGTCTCAGGCTAAGAGAGGTGTGGTCAGTGATCTGCCAAGGGTCATATGGTTAGCTTGTGACACAGCCAGTTTGTTTCCAGACCTTAGCATGCTCTTATTAGGTTGGTTTTGGCAACCCAAAGGCCAGCTCATCTGGACCCTGCCCTGACATACTTAGTGGAATACCCAGAAGCACCTCTGGGATACAATGGCTCCAGCAAAATTTGACCTGGATTCCCTAGACCCCACACAGGCCTATCCTCTCTGGGGCCATTTGAGGGAAGCCCATGGGTATGTCTCGTCTGCATTTTCCAGAGCATGGCCTGATCAGTCTTAGCCCTTTGGAGTCCAGTGAGCTTCCTTTTGGAGTTTTCCCTCTTCCTACAGAAAATCACTGTGCTTTTCTTTGACCCACTGGATCCACAATATACACTTACAATAGGATTTTGGGATGCACATCTCTGCCAGGACCCTCCACCCTGGAGAACCCTCCACCTAGGACCTCCACAGCTTTGAAATTCACCTGGTCTGGCCATTTCTACCCACCCATCTTCCCCAACCCTAGCCACATGGCAGCCCTCTTGCTCTCCATCCTGTCTGTCCTAACTTCTGCTCTTCTCTGCTGCCCCTCCCTCTGCCCCACCTGTACAGAAGCCTCTTTTAGTCTGTCACCTGTCAAACTGTAACTGCCTCCCTACATTCTCATTGCTACTTGAGAAAACCAAAATTCTATGTCTGTCTCTGGCCACCAGGTGTCTTGTCTGTTCTCTTGACCTTCGTGCTATTTAGGTGGTCCCCCACAAGGTCAGAGAACTAGGACCTTTTTTTCGTTGATTGATTGATTGTATCTTGGGCAGTGCCATTTTGAGTAATTATGAGGCAACAGCTTGGCTTTCTAAGTTCTGGTGGAAGGGAATGGAATCTGTGGTTCAGGCTTTGAGTCCAGGGGATATTTGATGAACGAACGAATGAATGAATTATGGCTGACAACCAAGTTCCAAACCTTTAGGAAGGAAGTTTAGGAGCTTGTCAGGGGGGTTGGGAACTCTCGAAGAGGACAGGAGTGGGGCAGGAAAGGGGAAGACTGGGAAATGCGGTAGAGACAGCTTTCCAGAACTTCCTGACTGGCCACGCAGCGGCAAACCAATTAGAACCTCAGCCCTGGAGTCTTCCCAGCTCCGTCTTTGGGGCAGGGCTGGGACCTGCAGGCCTGGCTGCGGGCATAGAGCCCGGCGCGTCCACGCTTCAACCAACAGGAAGAGAAGGAGTGCGGTCAGGCCAGTTGGGCCAACTTGCCAGTGGGGAGTCCCAGGCCTGGGCGTGGGGTGCCGGGGAACCCCACAAGGAGTCTCGTAGATTCCAGTGTGGAAGTGTCCTTCCAGCCTCAGCGTCCTCCTCTGTAAAATGGGGTCTTCTCTAAGTGCTGGTTTGCGCATCGTTGGTGGACGGTGGGGAGGGAGGACAAAAGTTCCAGAGAGGGCTGAGAGGTCAGCGGACCGTGGGATCCGCACAGACCGGCAGACACTCGCGGGACCCCAGGCTTCCAGATGTCGGGGGCGTGGCTCCCGGGGGCGTGGCCTCCGGGGCGGGAGCCTGTGGGGCGGGTCCCGCTCGGGGGCGGGGGCGGGGCCGAGGCCGGCACCTGGGTGAGGTCGCGCCGCCCCGCCCCCTCGCACTTCCGTGTACAGTGGCGCCGGAGTGAGAGTCGGCGGCCGCTGGGGCTCCCCGAGCGACCCCCGCCATCTGCCCTCGGTGGTGAGACCCGGGCCGGACCCAGCGGCGCCGAGCTCGTCCCGGGGAGGCCCGCACCGTTCTTCGTCCGCGTGCGCGCCGGCGGGGGTGGGGGACAGCTCGGGAGCCAGCCCCGGGACCACGGGCGCCTGGCCTGGCCTCGGGAGGTGAGTGAGAACCGGGCCCGGGAGCGGGCTCGGGGCTGCTTCGAGTGCGCTGCGTCCCTTCCTTCCCCCTTCCCGCTCGGGTTCCCGTTTCCGAAACTGAGAGACTGAGCTGCGGCCAGCTAGAGTCCCGCCGCGCGCCAAGACCCGCCAGCTCCTCGGGACCCGGGTCCGTCTGTCCTCCTATTCGACGGTGGGGGCCAAGACCCTCCCCTTCGTCCGCTCCCGGCCCGCCACCCTCCTACGTGCCCCTTGCCCCTCGGATGGTCCTTCTGTCCGTCCATCTGCCTGTCTTCCCCCTCCGGGTCCCCAGGTCCGCCTCTCCGGGTCTGTGTGCCCCTCGCCCTCCGCGTGCTCTGCCGCCCCACCCCCCCCTCGCCCCGCCGCCCCCTCGATCCTGCGCCCCCCGAGCCGCGTCCCCAGCTCACGCCTGCCTCCCCCTGCCAGCCCAGCCACCGCTCCTCTCCGCCGTGGGGCCAAGGCTAGGCCGCCCGCCGCTCTTGCCTCCGGTCCCTGGGTCCCAGGGCAGACACGCTCGGCGCCTCCTCCTTGCTCTTTCTCGTCTTTCAGTCTGAGTCTTCTCCATCTGTCTTTGAGCTGGGCGTGGCTCCAGACGCCACCATTCCCCCCCCCCCCCAACACACACACTTTCCGTCCTGCCCCTTTGAGCCCCTTCCCCGGTAGCCGAGTGTTGCCTCTGCCCTTTCCTCTCCAGATCCGTCCTTTTAGGGGCCCAGCAAGGGGAAGGGAGGAGATAGCGATGGGGGCACCCTGGGCGGTCCGTAGTGGAGAGGGAGCACAACTGTTCTCACTTCGGACTCCTCTCCTGTGCTGAAGAGAACCCCATTGAGGACCCCACTTAAACCTGGTCGGGAGGGTTTAGAAAGAGTGAAGATTCCCTTCTCTGGCATCTACCCTGTATACACCTACCCTGTTTCCTTCTGCTGTGTTGCCTGTATCTAGGCATGTAGGTGAGTGTGTTGTGTGTTCTTTGTCACTGGGGACTTTCCCTGTGAATGTGCATCCTGTGTGAATGTGACTTACCTGTGTGCATATGTCTGGTATGTGTCTTTTGCAACTATATCCCATGTGTCTTGGTGTGTTGTCACTAGACTTCTCTCTGTGTGTCTTTGCCTGCCCATGGGTGTATGTCCCCTTGTATCTGAAAGGTCCTGGGTTGCATACTGAGTGTATCATGATGATCACCTGGCCATGAAGACATTAGATCCATTAATTGTGGGAGCCCCTGAGTGTTTGGTTGCCTGTCTACTAGGCTCTTGTGTGCGCATTCATGTTTGATTCTTCCCCTTTCTCTACCTGTCCCTCATCCTCCCTTTGAGCTGCTATGACCAGACTGACCTGGTCCAGAATGAGGGAACCAGTCCTTTAGGTTTCCTTGTTCCTTCCTGCTGTGGTCTAGTCTGGGGTGTGGTGGCCAGGCCAGCAGAGGGCAGCTCTGTGTGTGTGTGTGTGTGTGTGTGTGTGTGACACAGAGAGAGAGAGAGACAGAGACAGAGAAAGAGAAAGAGACAGAATGAGAGAGACCGAATGAGAGTGAAAGACAGATAGAGACGTGGAGAGGGAAAAAGATGTGAAGGTGTCGGAGTGGCAGTATCTGGCTGTAGAATGCGATGAAGGCTCTGATATGTGACAGGACTATGCTGGAGGTAACACTGGTAATGAGAATGTATGGTAGCTATGGTGGGAACACATGACTGGTAGGGGATTATATGAAACTGCAAGTGTATGCTTTGGGAGTGACTGTGATTGTGGGGAACTGAGAGTGACTGGGTGTGGGTGTCAGTGGCAGGAAGGTCTGTGTGGCAGTGCCAAGAGGGAAGGTAGAGTCCCAGTGTGTGTGTGAGCTGGTGGGAGAATGTGAGGTTGTGGATATGCATTCTGGATTCACAAGGCCAGCTGTGGGTCCTGAGGAGATGGGAGAAAGCTCAGGCAAGTCCTGGGGTTTATAGTATTGTGACCAAGACCTCAGGCTCTGGACCAAGAAAGACATAGGCTCAAATACTTGCCATACCTTTTAAGAGCATGAGACCCAAGGCAAGCCTCTCTGTGACTGAGTTTCCTTGTCTGTGGAATGGAAAGAATTGTGAGGTTCTAGAGGTCCTATGTTAAAGGTACTTTGTGAATCCTTGATCCACAACAGTGCAGCATATTCAACTCTTTATTTGCTGACCATTCCCAGCTGTGTGTCCCCATTCTCTTGGAAGCTTGGATTGATGAAGGCCTAGATAGTCCCCAGTCCCATTTCCTGCCCACAATGTGTCTGTTGCTCTGTCCACCCCCATGATCAGCAAGCAGTTTGTGGGAGAGGATTATGTTCAAAGAGCTCCAGGACTCAGCCCTGTTCAGCCCTATTCAGCCCTAATGACAACCTGACAGCCCCCTCCCCCAGCAGCCCCAAGTCTATGTAGCAGTGTGGGGGGTGATGGAGAGCTGGGACTACAGGGCACTGACATCATTTAGCTGGCCCAGCTAATTGGAGTTTAAATTAAAATTAGAAATAATTTAAAGCACTGACAAAAAGGTAAAGTCTGAGGATGCCTCTGGCCCCAGGGAGTGGTGATGGAGTCTCCAGGTGGAAGAGGAGCTCCTACTTGAAGAAGGAGGTCTTTTGCCAAGACCTGGCCTGGACTGCAGAAGAACTTCCCAGGCCTTTTAGCCATGAGACCTACGTACCTTCTTGCTTCTGCCGTTCCTCCCTTCCAGGCTATCTCTAGGACTCTATTTTTTTTTTCAGTTGTATAATGGGCACAATAGTAAAGATCCTATGAACTGTAAAATACAAAGTAAGTTATGAAAAAGCATCACTATTCATTTGTTTCCTTCAGTATAGGTCTAGCACAGGAGCTGTCAGGACACTACATGGGGTGAGCCAGAATGAGTATTTTGTCCATCAAAAAATAGAGTCTCTGAAGAATTACCCACAGTGGTGCCTGATTGTACCCTAGGACTGACCCTAAAGGCAGCCTCTCGAAAACAAAGAGGGTCAAGAATAGCTTTTTTTCTGTGTCTGCTGGCCTCCTCTCTAGGCTGGAAATGTTCCAAGGACAGGGACACAGTGTTTCAGTCCCTAACATGGTATCTACACATAAACAGTACCCCTAAAAATCTGGTCTTAGTACCCTGTTCACAGAAGAGAAAGGCAAGTCAAGAAGGACTCCAGTTACAAGAGTCAGGCAAGGCTAAGCCAGGCCTGTCAGCCATGTTGATGGATTAGGGGGCTATTTGGTTGTGCCTCCTGGTTCAGCTGTTTTCTCCTGTCCCTACAGTTCTGCTGGGAATTGACTGAAGTGAGGGTCAGCGAGCTTCTACTGGTGATTGCTCAGTGACACCAGCGACAGCAGGAATCACCAGGACCAAGGACTAGAAGGAGCTGGGAACCCCAGGTAGGACTGGGTCCTCTTAAGCAGGTAGTCCTCCTCTTTGAGCTCCTCTACTTCTTCTATGGGACTGGATGGGAATTGGAGGGGGGGGTTGGCATGCAGAATTCTTGATTTGAATGTGGCACTGGGAGCCAAGATGGCCATTTAGATTGTCTTTGAGGGGCTTGCTGCCTGGAACCTAGTTATGGTCCAGGGAAAACTTTGGCCTTAGCTTAGAAGACTAGGGACTAGGGCCCACCGGTGGTGGGGATAGGAATGGTGATACTTTTTTGGTTAGTTAGAAAGTGGCATGGGTTTTCCATGGCCCCTTGCATCTGCCTCAAACTGTCCTTAATCACACAAGGAAACTGAGGTTCATCTGGACTTCACCACCAAAAACTAAACAAAACACAGAATAAGAGAGAAAGAAAACAGCCCCGTGCATACTACGTTAAGGATTTAGAGCTCTAGTATGTGTGAGGGGAGGGAAGGGCACATGTGCACTGGAACCTAGTGAGTGATGGGCATAGGAATGGGGAAGGTGGTCTCCTTCCACAAGCCAGTGCTGGTCAGTTATCTAGCACAGTAGGGGTGTCTCCGAGCACACCCACGCAGGATAGGCTCCCTTGGGACTGACTCTGAGTAAGGAAGAAAGTCCAGGCTCTCCTAGTTCTGTTCCTCTGGGAGAAGAACAAGGACAGGGTTTTCATTGGGTCTTCTGCTTACTTATCTTAGCCAAAACCTGGTAGGGAGGGAAGGAAGTGTCCTTGGCTTAGGTATCCCTTCTGCTTGAGGTAGACTAGCCATTCCCTCCCATCACTCAACCTCATTCCCTAAAGAGTTCAGTTACCTTTGGAACCCACCTACTTTAAACTCTCAAACATCACTTGGCTGGCTGGCTGGCTGGCTGGCAGAGATGTACATGTGCTCACTCAGGAGTGCAGAAAGCCAGGCTGTACTGTACCCTATATACACAATGCCTGCATGTGGATACAGGTATTCTCATCTACCTTAGTGGGTGCACCCAGACACATACACAAACAATTACCTTGGTCACCAGACACTCACATGACTACTCACACACATCACAGGGTCCCATGCCAGGCCTGGATGGGGGGCCCTGGTTAGGATCACAGTCTGGCATTTACACTGAGGTTCCAGATACAGCTGTGATCCCAGGGATTCAAAAGGGGGTGGACCAGACTGGAAGGTGAGTTCTGTGAGGCATCTAACAGCTACTTTTCCTACCTAGCTCAGTCTACCAGGCTAAGGAGGGGTTTGGCTTTGGGAGATCTGGGGCATGGGTGTGGGGGAGGGGCTGTCAGCTGCTCCAGGCCGTTTGTGGCTGCTGCCACAGAGGAGGAAGTAAGTGGGCTGTTTGGTCATGGGGCCAGGGTGCTCACAGGCAATAGGGGGTCTTATAGCTCCTTTTCCCCCAATACATCTATGTGTATATGTGTGGGGGGGGTCGTCTGTCTGTCTGTCTGTCTCTCTCTCTCTGTGAAGAGTGGGGTTGCAGTACTCTGAAGTCTGAGAGGCAGAAAGGATATTTTTCTCTTAGGATTTACTTTCCAAGGCCTGGGCCCAGGGGAGAGTCTCATTTGTCCAAGGCATTTCTGGAGGCTCACTTCCTCTAGGCTGCCCAGGAAGTGGTTTCAGAGTGGGACTGACCAGTCTCTGCCTGTGGCTTACCCCACCCCAACCCTGCCTCCCAAGGGGAGCAGTGTCTGGCCTGTGGGTTAGGCCAACTGACCAGGCTTTCCTTGCCAGAGCTGTCCAGACTTGTCAGGGGCTCCAGGAGAACGACGGAGCCAAGGCCATGAAGTCCTCAGCAGCCCCCCCCTTAATGCTTGCTTCTCCCTGGGGCTGAGCTTGTAAGCTGAAATTCCAGAGCATGAACTCTAATAGGCATAGCCTCTGGAGAGTGGCAATGACTGGGTTGAATCTCAGCGATTAGGTGGTGCTAAGCTGCTGCATGAATGAACCAGGACAAATGGCTTTGACACTCAGGGCCTCAGTTTTGCCATCTGACAAATTAGATCATGATAATACCCATCTTTATAAGGTTATTGGGGAAACAGCAATGTACGCAAAGTAGCTAGCACCATACTTGGCATACCATCAAGGTTCAGAAAATAGAAACTACAATCATGTAAAACACTTAGTGTCTGGTTCATACTAACTGATCAAGAACCAGCAAATGGTGATGATAATGCATCATTATTGTGTAATGGACTAGGGACTGACCTAGTGTCACAAGAGCAGGTGGCTGTGGAGTTGAGCTGAAAAGTCAGGTCTCTGGCTTCTCTGCTTGCCCCTCCTAATTCTGCCTTCAGTAACAATGCCAGGGCTGGAAAGGGTACTGTTGGTTCATAGATTCAGTGTTCTCTGAGGAAAGAGCTCTAGAGGGAGCAGCTGTGCCCATTACCTCCTGTTTATCTCCCCCTCATTCTCTTTCAAAGGGAGGAAAATAGATCTTGTGACAAATGGATGCAGGAAAGGGAAACGCAGTGTGCAGCTGCCTGCTACCTGCTCTGTGCTCTCTCAGCTTCTCCTTGCTCTACCCCCTCTCCCTCCTCCTGCCCCATAGGATGTTGGGCTTTGAGAATTGGTTGGGAAATAAGGGGTGATTGGGGAGCCATTCTACCAATCCCACCCCTGAAGCCTGCCTTTGAGCTGGGGAAATGGTCAGACATCTGGGACTGATGGGGACTGGAAAAGTGTGGGAGTATCCACCTCTATGGTATATCCTTGATAGCTGTTAATAGAAGCCTTCCTAGCCCAGTGAGGATGGGGCTGAGCTCTGACTTTTGATATGGGGGGGTCTCTGGTTTTTAAGAGTGGTTAAAGAGTGTTAAAGGTGGTCTTATAGCAGGCAGGACTGGAGGGCTTGAGCTATTCGGGGGCCTGGCTATGAGTATGAGTGAGGGCGTAGGGGAAGGATCTCTGCAGGTATCAGACAGACCCTGGTTTAATTTTTCCTGGCTGTGTACCCTTGAGCAATAGACTGGGCTGCTCTGAGCCTCTGTTGTGAATAATGGAAAGGGGCCACAGCAGGGGTTGGGGGACAAAAAGACAGAAGCAAGCACAAAGGCTCCTTGGTGGGAAGGAACTTGGCGGTTCAGGAAACTGAAAAGGGCTCCTTGTGGCTAGGGCACAGGAGTGAGGGGAGGACAGATGCCGAGGGCAAGTTGTAGGGCTTTTTCCATGACTAATGGGAAATACTGGGGGCTTAGGCAGGGGCAGTAAGGTCTGTTTTACTGTCTTAAGAGGGGCAGCAGAATGGAGGCTGGAGAGCAGTAGGCAGGTGCCTGGGGGCGGGGGTGGACAGAACAGCGCTGAGGGTGGAGGAGGAGAGGTCTGGAGGCTCACTGCAGAAGCAGACTCAATAGTGTGCTGTGTGGGGAAGGCAGGGAGGCGGAAAACTGGCCCCAGGTGTCTGGCCTGACGACTGCCTAAGCGTGGGCGCTCCTAGCAGATGAAGACATTTGGAAGGGGAACATCAGTAGGCTGCTGTGGGCAGATTTGAAAACTTCTAGAATCATTCATGTGGTGAGGTAGGAAGACAGGTAGAGCCTGAAGCCTGGAGTTCAGGAGGGTCTGGGATGAAAGAAACACCTGAGAGTCAAAAGTATTAGGGCAGGAGAGAGCTTAGCAGATCTGCAGTAGGGAAGCTTGGGAGGCCCCAGGTATGGGATGGGAGGGCTGTCCCTCGAAGGTCTCTGTGTGGGTGCCAGGAGAGAGGCTTGTGGTGGCTGAGCTACTGTTTTCACAACAGCCCCGGAAGCTTTGGATCATGTCTTTGGCCATGTTGGGTAAACAGGCCTGTGGAGCAGTGAATGTCCAAGGTTGGATCAGATGTCTGCATGATGTGGGCTGCTGGACTCTGGGGAAGGAAGTTGTGTGTGTGTTTGGGGGGGGGTGTTCTTGGTGGAGGCGGGGGTGTCTTTGAGTATCAGAAGTTGAGAAAGCTTAAGACTCTCCATTTTTAAGACAGGGAAAAACTGAGAGGGACAGCTGTGAACCTGGGCTTTGCTGGTAGAGTTAGGCTGACTTGGCTGATCCAGCTGGGATCCTTCCTGCAGCAGCAGGCAGAACAGAGTACCCCACACAGAGTGGCTGACGAGTGTCTCTTCCCACTACCTAAGGAAGCCCTAAAGATTACCAGATGGGTAGTGGGTGAGTGGGGAGAGGGCCAGGTTTGGGAATGGCAGTAGTGATAAAGATGATGATGATGGCTTCTGTTGGTGTCCTGACTTATGTGCCAGGACCTGTGTATGGTGCGTGGGCAACATCAGCCCCATATTACAGATGACACAGTAAAGGCTTGGCCAAGTTCTCAGGGCAACAGATTGGAACTAGACCTATTCAACCCACTCAGGCCCAAGCTCACTAGCTCTCCCCCTCCCGCCCCCCCCCCCTGCCTCCTGGGAGGATAGCATACCATTTGGGAATGTCCTGCCTCTCCTAGCTTTCTCAAGATCTTGAAAGTGAGAAGGCATCATCTAGGCCCTGTCCATCTCTGAGAGATGGTTGAACTGCAAAACACTTAGGGGCTTTTTTGTCTTTTTTCAAACACAAAACAGTTGTTTACTATTGTGAACAGTTAGGAAACTCCTAGGCACCCTCTGTGGGAGAGAGAAGGGCTATTAGAAACTGATAGAGAAGCACTTTCCACATGTAACTACCCTTCAGCTCTCTGCATGCCACTTGGGCAGGGAAGGGGAAGGCAGCTGGTGACTTATTTCCTCTCTCTCCCTGGCTCTGTCATTTTCTGCCTAGTGAACCTGGAGCTCATGGAGACATATATGGGGTGTCCCCACCAGGAGAAGTTGTAGCATTCCTTTCCTTCCATATGCCTAACCTGTGACCGCTACCTGTGACCTCGGCCTTAGCTGTTGTTAACTTTCCCTCGGGGTTCACAAGATAGACAGGCAGAGGCTTGCCCAGAGATATACCAGACCTGCCCACTCCTTCCTTTACACACTTTGGACTCTGGACCTCCTTCAGAGGCCTATTCTCGTGTGATTTCTAGCTGCCTTTCCCATCTTTTCCCTCCCTAGCCATTGTGCTCCAGGGCATTGCTGTAGAAAAAAACTACATTTGGGTGCCAGATTTTAGTCAGGTATGTGAGGTCTTCCAGGCTCCTATAATCATCTCTGTCTGCCTTGAATGTGCCTTTACCTGTGTGAACATTATAGCTGTGGCCATATGTGTATATGTGGTTGGGTGTGGTCTTTGTTGACATGAGAGAGCTAACAAGGGAAAAGATGTTTCTGTGTGTGTGTGTGTTGTGCCACTGAGTTGTCATAATGTGTGTATGCCTGTATGTCCAACTTTGAGTGGTTCCCCGTACTCAACAGTGTTTGCATTGGTTGTAGGCCTGTGTGTGCGCACCATGTCTATGATTATTCCTGAAAAGGTTCAGATAACCCCCACCCTGACTCTTAACAGAGGTCCCCTTGTCTTCAGCAGCACTAGCTCTCCCAGGCTCCTGCCATGAAGAGGCCTTTGTTCCTCTCTCAGGGGTATCTGGAGCCTTTCCTCTGGCTGAGCCGAGGGATCCCCAACCTGAGGGCCAGTTGGGTGACTTGAAGCCTATGCCTTGTATAAGTTATGACCTCAGGAAGTCCTGTCCCACATGTGCAGGTAGGGGTAGTGTGAACCAATTGTTAGCAGCTCTCTGGTGCCTAGTCCTGCCCCTGTGATCTTTGCAGACTCTCTGGCAGGGTAGGCTATGACTTCCCTGAGGATCCCTCAGGTACTCAACTTCCCCAGAAAGTGGATTTCTCCACCCTCATCCTAGCCTGGCCCTCTCACCCCCTGTTCTCATTGCCTGAGCAAGAGCTGGTCTTACATGCTCGGTAATCACATATTTAATCACATATTTATATGGCTATTCCCCATCAATCTGTGCATTCCGTCAGTCTTGTCACTGTGATATTCACTAGCTGGGCTTAAGGCTGGGCTTAATTGTGTCACCATGTGTATATTTTCTTGGGAAGAGGACCCCAGCTTTCATTCTATTCTTAGGATAACACATTCCAATTTATTTAGGGTATGAGTGTACCACCCTGATGACCCATCTCTGATTTCTACTGGGTTCCAGGTTCCAATAGAACCTCTCTCTCTCTCTCTTTTTTTTTTTTGTTGGTCGTGGGGCTTGAACTCTGGGCCTGGGCGCTGTCCCTCAGCTCTTCAGCTCAAGGCAAGCGCTCTACCACTTGAGCTACAACGCCACTTCCAGTTTTCTGGTGGTTTATTGGAAATAGGAGTCTCACGGTCTCTCCTGCCCGGGCTGGCTTTGAACCGCGATCCTTAGATCTCAGCCTCCTGAGTAGCTAGGATTACAGGCGTGAGCCACCAGTGCCCAGCTCGAACCTCTCTCTTTTTTTACTCTCTCTTTTTACTCTCTCTTTTCCTTCCCCTCCCTCCCTCCCTCCCTTCCTTCATTTCTTCCTTCCCTCCCTCCTCCCCCCTCTCTCCCTGTCCCTCCTCATCTCTGCCTCTGTCTGTCTCTGTCTCCTCTTTCTTCCTCAATTTCTCTTATTTTGCCCAGACTGCTTTCACTTACCGTCTGCCTGCCTTAGCCTTCTGAGTGCTGGTTTCTGATGTACATCACCACATGAGGTAAAATCTGGGTTTTTTTTTGTTGTTGTTTTGAGGTGCTGAGGATCAAACCCAGGGTCTCATGCATTCCAAGAAAAGTACTTTACTACTTTAACCATGCCCCCAACCCTTGGTAGTGGAATTTTTGAGAGTCAGCTATGTAGCCAGATACCAACACAGATCGGTAGTGAAGCCCCTGGCTTCCTGGGGAGGAGAAAAATTCAGGCCTGGCCTTTCAAACTGACTGGAAATACCTATGAGGACTCAAGGATATTCTGGCCGAAGGAGCTAGTGCCATGGAAAGCTGGAAAGTAAGGCATAGAGTAGCTAGAGTGGGGCTTGAGGTAAAAACAGGTAAGGGCCAGGGTGTGGGATGCCTAGGTTGAGGTCTGGGCTTTCTCCAAGGGCAATGGGAGCTGAAGAGTTCCACTCTGTGGGTAGAATGTCATCTCCAAAGGTGGTAATGCTTGAGACTGAATGCCAGGGAAGGGGAGGAGTAATAGAGCTCTGGAAAGTCCAAGCAGACTATATGGGCAGTGGTTGGTCTGTGTGAGGTAGCAGAGCATTGAGGAGTCCCAGGCCAGCACAAGTTTTTCCTAGGGAAAAACCAATATGGGAAGCATGCCCATTCTGGGTCCTGGGGAGGGCCTCAGAAGGGGCTTGCTGCTCCTCTACATCTTTTCCTCCTGCTACTCTCATTTCTTGGGTTGTGCAACCTCTGTGGCCTTCTTGAGAAAGCCATCTGGGAGGCCAGCCTCCTAGTCAAGCTATTCCCACTTGCCTGCCCAGCCTGGCAGTTCTCCATGTCTGCTCCCTGTCCTTTCATAACTGTCAGGGCCCTCTCTGCTCCCTCTTGCTGGTCATACCACCTCTCACTCCATTTTGTCTCCTGACTAGACTTATAGATCTATTCTTCCTTCCTTTATTCTTCCCTTAAGGCCTGTGTACCAGGCTGGGCTGCCCCCCTAAGAGGGCTTCACTCTGCTTCTCTCTCTATCCAGGTGGTGTCTTCCATAGGTAGCAAGGGTTTGTTCAAAGTTAGATTGGCTGCATGAGATGGCATGAGGGCATCCTCCTGCTTCCTAGCATACTATTCAAAGGAAACTGACTGCATTCCACTAGGAACTGTGGCTGATCTCTAACTGAACCTGTTCACAGGCTCTCCCCCAGAAGCCTGACCAAGACTTATCTTGTCCATACCCAACCCTTGTTTACTCTTCTGCCCCTTAGGTATCACCTTGTGGCCTGCAAGGAAGAACTGAGTACTAAGGAGGAACTAAATAGAGATAATAAGGCTGGAGCTGAGTGATGAGGGACCTGGAAGCAGATCTTTGGCTTTAGTTTTTCCCACTGTACAATGTCAGTCCCTGAAGGTCCATCTCTTGGAGACATTTTTACCTGATGGGTTTCATTTTTAGCTTTTGAAATAATTGTGCCAAAGACATTACACATGATTTAGGAAAAAAAAAATCAGCAAGTACATTTCTGCTCCTGATGGTGGCCAGCCTTCCTTGCTGGTTCATACCATTATGTGCAGGAATCTGCAACTTCCCATCTGCCTAACAGCATACGTGAAGATCTGCTCTAGGGGCCACTCTGGGAGGTCTAATAGTACAGTCACATTTGTCATCTCGAGACTGGCCTTGTCCACTGCCCACGGCTAGCTAGGAACAGGTTTCTGTTTGCCCCAGAGGAGGTCACCTGCCTGCTCTGGCCTACCTAGTGCCATTCCACTTGCTGGTCTCCAGCAACAGTTACCCAGGTTTTGGGAACTGGAGGTTAGTTCAAGATAGTACTAGGCAGGAGAGAAGACAGCAACTCAGGAGTCAGTACTGCTTTTAATGTGCAGAAGGAGAGTCTTGGGACCCCCCTCAGAGTGGAGGGAGATGCAGGTGGGTGAATAGACTAGTCAGGTACAAGAGACCTGGCACGCTTACCCGTTTCTCTGTTTTCGTGTATGGATTTTTACATGCTGTTCCTAGCACATTGCCCCGTCTCCTTCTCTATTCCCTTCTCCCCTTTCATCTCTTCTTCCTGATATGGTGTAAAAGAACATGAGCTGCAGCATTAGACAGGCCTGGGTTCAAACCTTTCTACTAGTTATTGGCAGTGTGCCCTTGGGCAAGTAAGCCTCAATTTCCCACTTTCAGATGTTATAAGGCAAAGTATGAGCTAACATAATACAAGGCTAATCTGGTACATTGATGGCTCAGGAAAGGCCAGCCCTTTTCAGAAGTGTGAGAGCTGAGATTCACACATAGGCTGTTTGACTGAGTTTAGTATTCTCTGCCTCACAGGGTTGCTTCTGCTGCTAGGTAGATTAGCAAGATCATAGCATCTAGGAACCCCAGACAGTGAGAAAGACCTGGCTGGTCCCCATGGAGGGCTGTGTGGGGTTTAGCCTGCCATCACCCTGGACCTGCAAGTAGCAACGAGACTGGGGCTAAGCCTTCCTTGGGGACTTGTAAGTCTGGGCCTATTTGTATGGGGGCTGTAAATAGGGGCATACCTTGCTTTTGTGCTGCTGCCTCACCCCTCACCCCTTGCCTTTCCACCACTGCTCAGGTCTGCCAGATAGGTGGTTAAGCTTTGTCCAGTGTGTAGTAGGCACCAGAGGACCTCTCTCAGGGTCATACAGTGGGAGGCAGATGCCAGCTCATGTTGTCTGTCTCCATCCTGAGGTCTAAATAGTATGATTAAGGGCCAGAGGTTAGCTGCAACAGGCTAGAGTCTTTGTCCCACCTTTAGTCCTAGGCAGTTAGGGCTAGGTGATCTGACCCTAGGGTTACTAACAGCCACGAAGACCACGGATCCCCTGTGCTCATGGCACTGTGGCCTGGCTGCAGGTTTAGGGCTGAAGCCTGGCCCTGTTGTGGTTGTGGTTTTCCCTCCAGTGGCTTCTAACTACAAGCAGCTGCTATTCTGAGTGTAAGGGCTGCCTGTGGGGCAGGCGGGGCCCTGCTTCACCCTCCTAGGGCACCTCTGACCATCCTTCATGCTGCCCTGGGGAGTCACCATATAGCTCCTGCTAGCCAACCTTGGGTCAAGGGAAGCTAGGGGACCTTAGGGCCTGGGCTAGGCCATAGGAGGAGGAGGAGCATGAAGTATCTGGTGTTCCAGGATAAGCTGCTGTGTGTTCCTATAGACTTGGTTTTCTTGTCTGAGAAGTGGGAAAACCAGAACTGACTGCAGGCTGGTGGTCAGGTAGAAGGAATGCAGTGGGGAGTACGAGTATACTTTGTAGACCAAAAAGGGGTGCATAGGTGAAAGATGGGCACTGTCAGTTAAGGGGATGAGGACAAGCGGACCCTCCTGAGGCTTTTAGGTTGACATTGGTTCTAATCAACATGACAACCCTGAACTAAGGGCCTGAACTGGAAGATGGGATTACTGAGGCACAGGGAGACCAAGAGACCTCAGGTCTCACAGCCAAGGTATTCTGAATGTTGTACCCAGATAGCGTGGTCATTGTTTTGCTGCCTGGACAGCCCTAGTTCTTTTTCGTCAGAAGTACATGTCCTGCACCTCATTCCTCTTCTCTGCCCCTTGTCCTGCTCATTGTCCCAGCTGTGTCTCCAGGTTGTCCCGTTGAGAAGCATGAGGCCACGCAGTGGATGCTGAGGTCTGGCCCAGGCTGTGGCAAGTGTGCCCTGTGGGGAACTTGCTTAACATTTCTCACTGCAGTGAGCATTCATGAGGTACAGAGCTTTGGACCTTAAGGCCAAGAAAGACAGAAGGAGGAGTAAAATGCCCTTTTTAGCAGCGGGGTTGGGACACTGACCAAGATTCCTACAAATGCTGAAGGCCAGACCCAGGCCATTTGTTTTATCCTCTACTATTAACAGCTCTTGTACCTCATGCCACCCACTCTTATGGCACCACAGGCACACACACTTCTGCCTTGTCACACTCATATAGACCCATCACTCCCATACACTTCCTCAAGCCCAACAAGCTAGAGCCCATGACAGCCCATCACTAGCCCCGCCTCCTTGCTCAATGAGTGGCTGTGGGTGGCTGGTCTGACACCTAGCACTTACCCACTTCTGGTCTGAGGCTAGAACTTTTGTGGACCAGGCTCAGGTGTAAGTTTGCAAACCAACTCTTCCTTTCACTAAGTAGGAGCCAAGCCTGGATGAGAGCAGTGGGGGATCTGCCCTGCCTGATGCCTCCTCACTGATGTGTCTATAAGCCTCAGAGGACTAGCTGGGCTGGCCAGGGCTGGGCCGCATGCTGAGATCAATGTTTCCTGTGAGCTCATCTGGGCTGGAAGCTCCCAGCAGGCCTGGCTGCTGCTCTAGCTGCATGTAGAGGAGCTGGAGAGAACCATTTCAGGGCTGGAAAGCTATAGTGTGTGTGCACAGGTGTGTGGGAAGAGGATGTGTGCCTGTGTCTGCCCTGCAGGCTTTGGTCAGAGTATTGTGTGTATGCATGAACAGCAAGGAACATTCATTTGGCATCAGTTATAGGGCACCCTGGTGTGAGGGCTTGGGCCTAGAGCCAGTGTCTGTCAGAGTATAAGTGTGCATGTATGGGCTTACACATATCTGTCCTCCACAACTGACCTTTGAGGTCACCAGTAGCAATCTTCACCTTAGAGAACAGTAAAGAAGAGGTAGTGTGGAAGCTGACTTGATTACCTTCAGCATCGAAACATTTGGAGGAAAATGAGTTTGAAAAGAAAGACCCTCTTCCAAGCAAGCGGAAGTCATATGACCCCAAGAGGCTTGAATTTAGAAAGGTTAGGCACATTGATATAGGCAGAGTCTAAGTTAGTGGAATCCTGGCTTTTGGTTCTGGCTCAACCAGAGTTTCAGTTTCCCCTGAAGAATGGGTCTCTTGGATTGATGAAGTGAGGGTGTATGTTGAGCCTATTTTGTCTGCCTGTGTTTGTTATAAGCAGGTTATAACAGGGTTGTTATAACAGGGTGGCATGGACCAAGGGAGGAAAAGACCTTCCTGCCCCTCTTGATGGATAATTGCTGGTACTGCGCATGGAAGCTCAACACTCCTTTAGCAATTTGCTGCTAAAAAAGTCAATGAGTGGCTTCTCAAAGGAATGTTTTGGGGTCAGGACTCAGATGTTCTAGGGCCCAGGTTTTGGAGAGGAGTGGCTGAGGTAGATAAGACAGCCCAGTGTCTGCTGATGTTACATCCTCCTGTTTTACCAGGGATGCCATAGATCCAGACTTAAAAACATGAAGCTCACCAGTTTTTAACATGAGTACCTAAATCTCTAGTGCATGTTTTTTTGTGTCTGTGTGTGTACTGGGGCTTGAACTCAGGACCTTTCACTCTATCTTGGCTTTTGTGTTAAAGGCTGGCACTCTACCATGTAACCACCTCTACCTCTGGCTTCTTGCTGGCTAATTGTAGATAAGAGTCTCATGGATTTTCCTGCCTGGACTGGCTTCCTGAGTAGTAGCTAGGATCACAGGCATGAGCCACCAACATCCTGCTATAAGTCTAGCATATTTTTATACATTATATGGGACAAATCCAATGATGAGAGAGAGCCCCCAGGGATAGGGTAGTACCTCTGTGCCTCCCAGGGTGGCTGGACTTCTCCTGTTCTGCTATCTGACTTCACTTGTACACAGCCCTGCTGCAGCCTCACCATGGCACCATTCCTGCGTATCTCCTTCAACTCCTATGAGCTGGGCTCTGTGCAGATTGAGGACGAGGCAAGCCAGCCCTTCTGTGCTGTGAAGATGAAAGAGGCACTCAGCACAGGTAGGGCTGGAGGCTGGGCCCTGGAGAGAGGTGTGGGGTTTGGCAAGAGGGCCTGGGGGGAGCCTTGCCTACTTCTCTAGGATCCTTTTAGAGATCCTTTTTCTTCCTTGTCCTTCACTCCCTGCCCTGTCCACCTCTAAGCCCACCCTACAGAGCCTCAGATGTTGGCTAAATTGAGCCCCTCCCCAGTTTCTGGTTTTATTGGTTGTTTCACACCTGGGCACTGAAGTCATTGCTGTGCTGCAGAACTAGTTTAGTCCTGTCCTCATGGGGTTCATGGTTAGGCAGGGGAACTGGACAGGTTACTAGTAATGAGTCTTGTCAGGAAGCCCAGGGAGGTCACTGGGCCAGACTAGGGTCAGGGAAACTTCCTGGAGGGAGTGCACCTGCCCTCACTCCCTTCTGTTCACTCCTGGCCAGTCCCTGCTCACTCCTTAGGTAGCAGGTGAGTTGTCCCTCCAGAAAGCCTTTTTTGACTCTTAGGCTGATTCAGGCCACTGGATAGGACATAGGATAGAAGATGGGTTTAGAACCCCTGACCTTTCCCTCTTTAGTCTCATTACAACTGAGACTTAGAAGTTATTTGAGAGATAAACTGGTTTGTCTTTCTGGGTTCCAGGAGGACTCTTTGTGTTCTTTGCCTTTACTACTGTGGCTAGTAAAGGGCAGCCTTTACCATGTATTCACTAAGTGAATGCATAAGGGAAAGAGAAAGGGTCACAGGAGAGGGAACAGGAGGAACAAAGGCCTATAATGAGAGCTGCCAGGATACCCTACCAGCACAGGCAGTTCAGTATTCTGAGAGACCCTCAGGAGCATGCAGACCCATGGGTCAGGAGAAGCAGGCAGATGATACTAGACTGAAGGCTAGAAAGGCAAGCCTGACCTGGCCTGCCTGGCCCCATTGCAGAGCGAGGGAAAACACTGGTACAGAAGAAGCCAACCATGTATCCTGAGTGGAAGTCGACGTTTGATGCCCACATCTATGAAGGCCGTGTCATCCAGATTGTGCTGATGCGGGCAGCTGAGGACCCAGTTTCTGAGGTGACCGTGGGTGTGTCGGTGCTGGCTGAGCGCTGCAAGAAGAACAACGGCAAGGCCGAGTTCTGGGTGAGAGGCTCGTGAGCCAGGGTCGTGCGTGTGCAAGGGGTTGTGTGTATGGGCTTTTCAAGAGAGAACAGATGCAAGGGGCCCACTGTAACTCTGTGACCGATGCATTCTGGGCTCCAGTCCTGGCTTCGTGATTTACCAGCTCCTCTGAGCCTCTGTCATTACTTCTGTACAAGGAGAAAATACTGCAAATCCTCACCTCAGATGAAATAAGCACCCGAGATCAAGGGCTCATTGGAAAAGTTGACACATACTACGTGCTAAAAGCAAGCCTTCCTTATTTGGGGGACTATTTTTTTCCCTGTTAATTTTGAAAAGGCAGTACATGTATATAGCCAAAAAAAAAAAAAAGAAAAGTTTTTTTTAACTGTTTATCTCAACACCAGGCAACCGGCCCCCCTTTTCAGAAGTACCCATTGTTTCCCTTCTATTTGGAATCTTGGAGGCTATTCCAGGCCTAGGCAGGTGGAGAGAACAATACCATGGTCATTTTACACTATTTTATTTTTTTCTGCTGGTACTGGGTTTGAAGTTATGATACTCTCCCTTGGATTTTTTTCACCTGAGTCTGGTGCTCTCCCATTTGAGCCACAAGTCCATTTCTGGCTTCTTGTTGGTTAATTGGAGATAAGATTCTCACAGACTTTCCTAACTTGGCTGACTTCAAATCTTACACCTCAGATCTCAGATCCTGAATAGCTAGGATTATTGGCATGAGCCACCTGCTCCCAGCCAACATCACATACTTTAGGAGCAAGAAGATGGAACGTTCTGAATCTGGGACTGCACACGCCAGTACCCACATGCAGCTGTGATGACCACAGGAAAGCAATATTAGAATCCCCCCTGGTTTACATATGAGCTCTTACAACTAAGATGTCTACACTGGAAAAGGCCTTGCAATCATCAGAAGCTCTGGCCAGCCTCCAGTGTGAGGGGTGAAGGGGTTAAGATGGGAGAGAGGTTGACATGGAGTTGCTCTGAGTCTTGGCCAGACCAGAGTACAGGTCTGGTTTTGGGCTCAGTTTCTACTCCCACAGGAGAAGATAACTATCCTTAAGTATGGGTCCTGGGGTTGGTGAGGGAATAGAGGATATGGTCCAGCCCTCTCAACTGTGTAGTCTATGTAAGCCCTCAAGGAAACTACCAGAGGATACCGCCATGAGTGTGTTAGGCCCAGTGTCTCTATGTATGCACGTGCACGTGGGGGTAGGGGCACTATTCTGAGCTCCTTACTATGAGGTAGCAGAGGGTAAAGTAGGGAGTTTCCCTCTCTGACTGTTCTTAGGCCATGTGGCCTGGCCGGGTGTGGGCTAGATCCTTTCACTTCCCCAAATGTAATAATACCTAAGGTACAGGTGGGGCGGGGCTTGGGCGGGGCCTTGCCCACACTGGGCAGTCAGGTGTCTAGCCAAGCTTTAGAGGCCCCCTTGACCTCAGGAGTCAGTCATGGGGGCAGGTTCTGAGTCCTCTTCATATTCACTGACTTGTCATCATCCCTCCACTTTCCACCCCTACAGCTGGACCTGCAGCCCCAAGCCAAGGTGCTGATGTCTGTGCAGTACTTCCTGGAGGACGGGGGTAAGGTGCCCACCTGGATGGGGACAGGCCTATCTGATGGATCAGAGAACTGAGCCTGCACCGAGGTCTAGGATAGTAGCCCTTCTCAGGGCCATTCTAGGATGAATTGCTGGGGGCTGCCCCTTCTGAACACTGGAACTGACTTTCCCATACCATGGTTCCTAGATTGCAAACAGTCTATGCGTAGTGAGGAAGAGGCCAAGTTTCCTACCATGAACCGCCGTGGAGCCATCAAGCAGGCCAAAATCCACTATATTAAGAACCATGAGTTTATCGCTACCTTCTTTGGGCAGCCCACCTTCTGTTCTGTGTGCAAAGAGTTTGTCTGGTAAGACCAGCTATGTTTGCTGGGGGTGATACAGGGAAGAGAAGGCCAATCTGGCACCTCTCACTCATGCTTCTGGGAATTTGCCTTTTAGGGGCCTCAACAAACAAGGCTACAAGTGCAGGCGTAAGTATCTCCAAAGCTGCGTTTTTGCATGCGTGTGCTTCTATGGCCAGTGCTTGTGTCCCCTGGTCAGGATGGTATATCTAGATAGAAGCTCTGTGTATCTGTGTGCATGCAGCTGCTTCCGTGGGGGTGGAGGGGTATGGTAGCCCCTGTCAGTGAGTGCCAGGACTGGCTTGCTGCAGTTCACCAAAGCCAGTTCATTTTTGTGCTTCTCTTCCCAGCTCTGCATGCAGGTTGTCAGGTTAGTAGCCTAAAATAGCTGTGGTAGAGTATCTGCACAGAAACCAGCCCCAGAGGTGATGTGAAACCTTTACCATCACTCCCCTAGCTGCATGGGGAGGAGATGGGTGTTTATGCACTGGGTGAGCCTGCCCTTTCCCTTGGTGGCACATGCAGCAGGCTCTGCAGGCTGATGTTCTGAGCATAGCTGCTCTACCACTTCCTAGCTATGGGGCCTTAGGCAAGTTCCTACGTCTTTCTGTGCTTTAATTTCCTCCTTATCTATAAACTAGGGATAATAGATTCATTGTGAAGATTCAGTGGTGTAAAATATTTAAAGCTATAAATGCATGTGGTAAGCACTCAATGTTAGAAGTCTGTTATGATTACACATGTTTTGTATATGATTACACATGCTTTGTATGTAAGTATATTATATATGTTCAGGTGTTTGTTTTGGGCTATGGATGTGTACTACATGTGTAGAAAACTTAGGAGCTGTCCTGGGACATAGAAGAGGGAAATAAGGGCCATCTTGCCCCCCAATTGGAATGCCTCCCTCATTTCTGCCCACCTCCTACTCACTAGGACTCCAATAGGCTTCCCTAATTGCCCCACCCCCTGCTCTCTTGGCCCCTCCTGTGAGAGCTGGGGTGGTGGGGGAGGGGGAGAGGGAAGAATCAAGTCCTGGGCAAGGCTGATGTGGAGTGAGGGTGTGGGTGGTGAAGGAGAAGACTGGCTTTGTGTAGAGGGCTGGACTGGGCCAGTGGTGCCAGCTCACAGGCTCTGCCCTTCCCAATGCCACCCCCTCCTGCTCCTGGGTCTTTGCCTCTTCAAGAATGCAACGCTGCCATCCACAAGAAATGCATTGACAAGATCATCGGCCGGTGCACCGGCACGGCGGCCAACAGCCGGGACACCATTGTGAGCTAGGCCCAGGGCAGGGCCTGGGGGGTCCGGGGGCTTGGCTGGGTGGGAGGAATCTGCTCCCTCATTCCCTCCCTGTGGGTTTACTCTCACTTCTCTTTTCCTTCATCTTTCTTTGATTTCATCCTAGGCACCTTAGGCCTCCATATTTTTTAAGTCTTGGTGGAGTCCTCTTGGGCATGTTGCAATTTGTGGGATGCGGGGAGAGTTGTGGTTGAGGAAAGAGCTGGGGCTTGCATGTGATCTTTGACTTGATACCTCTTTCTTCCAGTTCCAGAAAGAACGCTTCAACATTGACATGCCGCACCGGTTCAAGGTTTACAACTACATGAGCCCTACCTTCTGTGACCACTGTGGCAGCTTGCTGTGGGGGCTGGTGAAGCAGGGGCTAAAGTGTGAAGGTGTGTATTATCTAGCTCCTGGACTGTCCACCTGAGCTCTATAAGCCCCAGAACTCTCTTGTTGTCTTCAGCGCCCATCCCCCCCACCCCTACCCTTAGCTTACTCTAGCCTGAATCTCATCTGACTATACCTCATTCCTGGATGTCATGTGGATGGGCCTCAATGACTGCTCCACATTGTCCTGACTGACTCTCATTTGTCTGCTGTGTGTCCCTTCTCTGTACTATGTACTTCAGTGTCAAGTGAAGTACATAGTGGGCAGAACCACTTAACTAGGGCTTGTCATGTACTAGCTGGCACTCAGCATATGCTGCTTCTGTCTTGCCTTTATCCCATGTTTCACTTACAAAGAAACTAGAAACCCTGAACAAAAGCCACTTGTCTCGTGTGTCCAATCTTTAGAGTGTTTATAATTGTTCCATATCTTCTGACTACTTTTTTGCCAGTCCTGGGGCTTGAACTCTGGGCCTGGACCCTGTCCTTGGGTTTCTGAGCTTCTTTGTGCTCAAGGCTAGTGCTCTACCACTTGAGCCATAGTACCACTTCTGGCTTTTTCTGGAATTTATTGGAATAAGAGTCTCACAGACTTTCTTGCCCCAGCTGGCTTTGAACCGCAATCCTCAGATCTCAGTCTCCTGAGTAGCTAGGATTGTAGCTGTGAGCCCTGGCGCCCAGCTCTGACTGCTTTTTAAATCTTTTTTCTTTGTTTCCTTTATATATTATTTTTTGTTGTTTTTGTGCCAGTACTGGGGCTTGAACTCAACGCCTGGGCACTGTCCCTGAACTTTTTTGCTTAAGGCTGGCACTCTACTGCTTCAGCCACAGCTCCACTTCCAGATTTTTGCTGTCTTATTAGATGTGTAAGAGTTGCACCGACTTTCCTGCCAGGCTTGTTCCAAACCTTAATCTTAAGATCTCAGTCTCTCCTGAGTAGCTAGGATTATAGGCATGAGCCATTGGTGCCTGACTTTTGTTGTCTTTAATCATAAATGGTGTGAAATGCTAATGGTGGCTTCAGGTTTTTTCCCCCTAATGACAGGAAACCCAGAAGCCCCCACCAAAGTCCTCCTTTCTTCCATTCCCCCGACCCTGCCCTGAGTTGAACCCTGCTTCTCCTTTATACCAGACTGTGGCATGAATGTACACCACAAATGCCGAGAGAAGGTGGCCAACCTCTGTGGCATCAACCAGAAGCTCTTGGCTGAGGCCTTGAATCAAGTCTCCCAGGTGAGCAGGTGCTATGGAATCCTGGACACCGGGTAGGGGGTCAAAAGGGTATACAGAGCACACAGTACTTCCTACTGGTTCCTACTGGGGAGCCCTATTGGGAAGAACATATACACAGACCCTGCTTTTGGAAGATCTGATTGGACAATCCTTTAGGCAACAGAGGGAGGGGAGTTTGTTCTCATATGAATCATTCAAGCATGAAGGATACTTCAAAGTAAGGTTTTCTGTATATGTGCATGTGCCCACATGCATAGTTCTAGGAATGTTACAGAACTTTAAGGTAAAATTTGAGAGTCAAGTCAGCAGCAATGGCATACACCCATAATTTCAGTTACTTGGGAGGCAGAGCAAGAAGATCATGAGTTTAAAGTTAACTCAGGGAACTAACAGTGAGACCCTATGTCAAGATCCATACAAACAAAAAGGCTGAGGGCTTGGCTCAAATAGTAGAACTGTTTGCTTCACATACTAGAGACACTGAGTTCAATCCCTACTACACCAAAAATAAAATGGGAACAGTGCTCAGACCTAGAGTTCAGCCCCATGACCGACAAAAAAATAAAATAAAAATCTATATTCACTCAGAAATGAAGGACACAAAAATTTAACGAGTAAATTTTTAGGAAGATGGGGATCAGTTTACAAGACTTGTTTGTAGTTCATGCCCTTCAGACTACAGAAGCTTCCCTGTGCATTGGAAATGGCTGGGGATGCATACATACCTGGGGGACCTGAGCTCTGCTCCTGTTGTCCCCATTGGTATTGAAGGGAGAGTTAGAATTGAGAGGTCCTTTCTCAGGTCTGGGAGTTCTTCAATGGTCTGACCATCGGTCTGCTCCTTTCATTATTCCTTCCCTAGAGATCTTCCCGAAAGCTGGATTCAGGGTTGCCAGAGCCTGTTGGAATATATCAGGGTTTCCAGAAGAAGCCAGGACTCTCTGAGGAAGATACCCCAGGTGAAATTGGGTATAATATGCCCATTAAAGCTCCCAGTTCCTACCAGGCCACAGGAAAGGGCCTGGCCTCCTTCTCACTATCGCGTGAGTTTGGAAAAAGGTGGGCAGTGAGCCTTTTTCCTCTCCCAAGATCCCTTATCCCAACGCAGCCTTGGACCTTATGGGGAGGGATCCATGCCGACTGAGGCCTTAGTCGTGACACCATCTCTCTGGCAGACAACAATGGGACCTATGGCAAGATCTGGGAGGGCAGCACCAAGTGTAGCATCGAGAACTTCACCTTCCACAAGGTCCTGGGCAAAGGCAGCTTTGGCAAGGTGAGAGGCTGTGTGTGCCCTGAGCTGGAGGGACCAGGGCTCAGATCCTGGGGTCACCTGCTTCCCACCATACTCTGGCTTTTTCCTGGTTGGATGGTAGAGGCTGGGCATCTGTGGATGGGACGGGGACCTTTGTCCAGTAACCCCACTACTCCTCCTCAGGTGCTCCTTGCAGAGCTGAAGGGCAAAGGACAGTACTATGCTATCAAGTATCTCAAGAAGGATGTGGTACTGATCGATGACGATGTGGAGTGCACCATGGTGGAGAAGCGGGTGCTGGCACTCGCCTGGGAGAATCCCTTTCTCACGCATCTCATCTGCACCTTCCAGACTAAGGTCTCTGGCCTCCCACAGCTATAGCAATACATGCCACAACCCTGTCTTCCTACCTGAGCAGAGCCATGTCTTCCCCACCCACACCTCCCAGTGCAGAGCTGTCCTCCTAAGCCCAAAGCCTTTCCCCTCTGCTTCCTGTTGGGCCTTGATAGCTCCCAGCAAGGGAGCCTCCTGCCTTAACTCCCTGCCTTTGCTCACCACTCTGCCCCATCCAGGATCACCTGTTCTTTGTGATGGAGTTCCTCAACGGGGGGGACCTGATGTACCACATCCAGGACAAAGGCCGCTTCGACCTCTACCGTGCCACGTACGTGAGGGCTCTGTGTGGGGAGGGTCATTGGCTCAGAGCGGTGATACAATGCCAGTCTGCTCTACATTCCTTCTTCCCTCTTCTGGAAAAGCCAAGCTAGGCTAGAGCTGGAACTGGGGAGACTTGGGTAGCCTGTCCTGTCCATGCTGTGTAAAAAGCTATGGGTCATGAGTGAGCTGTCATAGAGGGGACAGAGCAGACATGCTGGCTCCTGTCCCCTCCTAGGGCCTCAGCTAAAGCAGCCTCATAAATAGTGGTCCTGCCTGTGATGGCTGACAGTGTTATCAGACACTTTGTATTCATATGCAGTTTTATAGAATGGGAACTTCTTTGTACAGCCATTTAAAGATAATAAAAAAAAATTTAAGCACAAAAAAATAGTGGTCCTGGGCTGGGAAGGTGGCTCAGTGGTAGAGCGCTTGCCTTGCATGCCTGAGGCCCTGGGTTCGACTCCTCAGCACCACATAGGCAAAAAGAAAAAAGCCGAAAGTGGCACTGTGGCTCAAGTGGTAGAGCACTAGCCTTGAGCTGAAGAGCTGAGGGACGGCGCCCAGGCCCAGAGTTCAGGCCCCACGACCGGACCCAAAACAAAACAAAACAAAAATAATGGTCCTTGGGCTGGGAAGTTGGCTCAGTGGTAGAGCGCTTGCCTTGCATGTCTGAGGCCCTGGGTTCGATTCCTCAGCACCACATAAGCAAAAAGAAAAAAGCC